>NW_024412413.1:41158638-41385507 GCF_014898765.1 Herpailurus yagouaroundi
GGAAGGGAAGGGAAGGGAAGGGAAGGGAAGGGAAGGGAAGGGAAGGGTAAGTTCATAAGAAATCTCAACATGCTGCTTAGGTTAGAGTAGGCATAGAGAACCAGAGCTCTGAAACAGAGCTCACCATCCATTGCCAAATTGCTCCAAAAGCAACTTGTAGTACTACTATGGATCTAAAAGTTTAGTATAAGTGAATTGCTTTGATTTTACAAATGTAGGATGTGGCACATTGACTTAGGCTGGCCTCTTAGGCTTCACATCTTTGTGTAACCTCTCCTGAGTGTGCATGGGACACGTTACTCACTTCTAGCCAACAGGCCATAGCAAAGATGTCGTTCCTATGATTACAATATACAAAACTTCCTGCAAGCCAATTTTCCCTAGTATCTCTCACTCCCCTTTCTCACTTTGAAGAACCAAGATGGTATGAATCCTACAACTACAGAAAACTGCCAAGAATCTTGCCAAGAAACAGGCAAGGAGAGGAAGCAGATGCTTCCCTAGTTCAGGCTTCTAGAAGAAAACACAGTCCTGGTCAACACAGTGATTTCAACAGATCCTAAACAGACCTATGACCCACAAAAACTATGAGATAAATAAATTTATGTTAAGCCACTAAGTGTGTGGCAATTTTGATGCAGTATAAACAACTAATAGAGAAGAACCAACACTCAAAAAGTATACCTAAGACAGAGTCAAGGATAAAGGCCAATTCTTATGGTTTAAATTTTCTCTCTTCACATTGCTTCCAGAGAAAATGAATATGACCAAGAGGGCTCAAAGGAACCCCGTAGCTTGATTAAACTTTAGACATATTTCTTCTTCTGTCCTCTCTTAGAGAATTTACTTCAGAAAATTTACAATTGTAAATTCTTTCTCTGCCCCTTTTAGATGTAACCTTTTTCCCAGCCACTAGCCTATTCTACTACTTAAGAGTGTCTGTCTCAAGGACCTGGGAGCCATACCTTTGAAACATAATCAACAAGGATTGAGCCTCAATCTCCCAGTCTCTGGGGGAGGGTAGGAATCTAATTTAGATAAGCTGCCATTTAGCAACCATGGTGACCAGCTTCTCCACTAACATCCTCCAGGATTTTTCCACTAGCTCAGATCAGAGCTTAAAAATTCTATCATCTTTTCTTTCAGCAGAATTAAAACAGTCTCTCTCCTCTATTACATAGTCTGTGACCTTATCGCAATAGTCATGTCCCCTATTGAAATAGTTATGGATGAAGTCTTCCTTGTCTGTTTAATTCCATCCAGTGTCTGCCCAATTCCAAGAGGTACCGTTCATATTTATTCACATTGAACTTCATGGAATTGTGATACATGGTGATCCAGCTGTACACAGTTCTTACCAATGAGAAGTTTAAAGTAGTTGAAATTTCTCTTCTTCAGCAGTCCTGGATGATCTCTGAGTATATACAGGCTATATTGAATTCTATTTCAGAATATGTCCATTTTATTGGAATGGTTAGTTTTATACCCCTTGAGATGTTATTTTAGTGTTGGTTTCACCCAATTCATGAGTAAAGGCCAAAAATTTAATCCATACCCTCTGGGTGTGATTTTTCAGGGTTGTGACAAAATTTCAACCCCAAACCACAAAGTTCAGTGATTGCACAACATTTATCCAAAGCTGACACTTGTAGCAGAAACAATGTGACCAATTGCCATAAAAGTGTCCCTACAAAAACAAACTTTAAGTATGGACTCCAATAATACATTCTGACTTTTATAGAATGACACAGGCTTGTACCTAAGAGACTTTTTTAATTTATAATTTCAAAGCCTATTAACACTACATGTGTTTTATTAATAATTTGAGAAAATTACAAAATCCAACACATATTTTATATCACAACTTAATTTAGTCATTTGAGACATCCAATCTCAATAATTACTAGGAAAATTGACTCTGTCTCCTTCGTCCCAAAGAGGATAGTTGATGCTATATAATCACACACATTTATTAGTGAGGATTCAGAATTCTTTTGCTTAAAGAAAATTTTCTACTTGACTAATACACTTTCCTTGTTCTAGCAAACTACTTACCATAATTTTTATATGAACTTTGTTTCCCAATTTTAATGTAAAATAATACACATTCATTGTAACAGTGTGGAAAAGTGTATAAATAACAAAAATGATCTATAATTTTACCAAAAAGAATCACTAATACTTTTGGTAATTTTGTTTTTAAGAAAAAAATGTAATCATACTGCTGAAACTCTTATGGAATCAGCTTTATTACCTTAACAGTTTGACAAAGCATTTTTTTTCCCTAGGTGATTACTAATTCTTTTCAAATATCCTTTTAAATGACCACATAATATTTCAAGGAATAAATGTATAATGGTTTATTTAATTCTTGCTTTCCTATTAAACATATTGTTAAGCATTAGAATATGCAAAATAGACTCTGAACTACTGGGCCAGATGGATAAGGAAAAGAATCTTCACATTTATTCCTATTAAGTTCTGTTTGAATGGTGTAAAACTCTCTGCTCTTGTTTAGACTTACACAGAAGCCATATTATATGTGGTGCAATCACACAGCATGGCTTTAATGAGCTTAGGGATTGGTGATTTTGAGGCGTAAGGTCAGAAAGGTGCAGTACCTTCATAAGGAGGTCATCGTCACTCTTGTATTGAACAAATGGTTGAATGAATTAAGTTCTCCATTATCAATAGACTGAGTTGGTCTCCTACATTCGATGACTTTCAGAAATTCAATAAAAAGTCTATAAGCTTATACCTTCATGTGTCTTCCTATAGAAGGACCATAGCTTTCATCAGATTTTCAAAAGGTCTGTGATCCACAAAAAGGATTTAGCTATTAAATATAGGAAGAGGTTAATACACATCAAAAAAATGTAATTTGTAATATATATGCAACCTATTGCCTATCTTCCTTTTCTGTGAGCTTAGGGCTGCTTATTTTTGTTTATATGATTATAAAATGTTGCCAAGCTAGAATTTACCCCATCAGCTTTTAGTCTTTGTTTTCCTGGGTCAGACACAGGTGGCAGTTGAAATTCACATGTAACACACTAGCAGACCTTTTGTGAATGGTCCAGCAAGTTGTATTTTCCCCAATAATTCCTGGCCAAAGAGAGATGGGGCCTACAATCCTTTTCATGCTCTGAACACAAAGCACAAGTCCTGACCTTCAGCTGTATCCTCTGGGAGGACAAGATGTCCTTTTTTTAATTCATGCAAAGCTACCACAAGGACTAGTAACCATCAAGTGTAAAAGGATTACCTTCTGTTTACATGTAACTCCCAGCATTAGATGTAAATGTACCTCTTCTATCACATTGAAGAAAGTGAACAAGGCTCTTATTAAAGATCTCATTACAAGAACCACCCAATTATCACCAATTAATGTCAAAATGTAAACACCTTCCTCTTGTTTTATTATGTTTGATCACAAAAACATTGGCATTTGTGACCTACCTCATAATACACTAGAGTGCAATGCTATTGTGAGAAAGAAATATGTCTACCAACATAGATTTTGGAAGCTGTTTCTGAATTTATTTTTAATCTCATCTGTTCCCAAAATTCTAAGGTGGTCTTTAGACTATATATATATATGAATATATATATGGAATATATATACATATTTATATGTATATTATATGTGTGTGTGTGTGTGTATATATATACACATATATACATAATAAAACAGGATATACATTTCTAAATAAATGAATACAGAAATTAAGTTGAAGGAAAATGAGGATAAGAAAGATAAGGTCAAAAGTGAAGTTAAAGACAAGTATGCACTGCAGTGAGATCTGTTGACTAGAGCTTGATCATGAATTTAGATTAACTTTTGCAAGAGAGCAAATACACACTTTCATGGAGAATATCTATGCCTAAAGCCACCAGCTCCTGATATGGAATGGCAGTTTGCAAATCTATTTATTTTATTCACAGTAGAACCACAACTAATCCTGCTACTAAGACTAGACAGAAATTTCTCCCAGGGGTCCTCATAGGAGGACACTGTGGTATATAAATATAGTAAAAAGAACCATATGTTTCATAAATCTTTATCTTTTAATTTCTTCAGTGGAGATTGTTGGATTCACAATACATTATGTTCAGAAAATTATATTTTAACAGAGATTAGAATACTGTGGTTTGGATATATAGTCTTTTGCCACCCCTCTTAATCAGAGAGAGATTACAGTCTATTGAATGCAGAGTTTCAAAGCAATCATTTGCTTGCAGGAGTCAACCTACAAGACTGTTTTGTGATGGTGAAGAATAACTGTTGCTTAGATTGGCATGTGACCTCCGGCATGCCACAGGTCACATGGTTGCCTTCATTCAATTTTGATACTTCCTTGGTCTTTCTAGTCTTTTTAGTTTGTAATTCTCAGTCTAGAGGAGTGGATGACCTGTATCTCCTTCAAGGAATTGTCCATAAATACTTTCTCATTCCAGTTCTGACAAGCATTTTGGTGCAGTAGTATCAAAATAATATCCTCTGAGAAGTGCCTTGAATCTAGCTACTGTGTGTTCCTGATTGAGAAGTGATTATACAAAAAGGTAAGCAAGGATAGGACCAGCATCAACTTAGGGAGGCTAAAAAAGTCCACTCTAACTCTTAACGGAAGTGGATCAAAGCGATTATTAGATAACAAAAGGCACTTCCTATTAGTCCTTGTGCAGTTTTTAAGAGTATTACCATCTGAGCATCTGAGTAGATGACAAGTTTATTCTTTCTAGTTTCTGCAGATCAGCAACCGTGCATGCTGTTCACCTGAGCATTAAAATCACAACCGGAATGTGTTATGTAACTTTCCAGAAAACCATTTCATTCACAATGATTTGGTAATATTAATATAAACATGTTATGCACATTCAAGCCTTTTTAACCCATGACCCATTTCTTATCATGAGTTCAACAGGCAAGGTAAGTACAGCAAAGACTTAACAGACTTTGTGGCATTAAAATAAAAAAACTTAATAGTGATTAATAGAACAATTCTAATGACAATTAGATTCTAATGTAGAAAAGTAGCCTGTGAATCTACCAAATTCTACTGTCTTTTTTAACTCATTAATATGACAGCAGTGATTGGTTGACATAGATTTTAAAATAAGATACAGTGTAATTACAAAAGTAAATAGGTGCGGGGCACCTGGATGGCTCAGTCCATTAAGCATCCAACACTTGATTTCGGCTCAGGTCATGACCTCACGGTCATGAGATCAAGCCCTGCATCATGAGATCCAGTCTGGGGCCAGGCTCTGCACTGACAGCATGGAGCCTGCTTGAGATTCTCTCTCTCCCTCTGTCTTTGCCTCTCCTCCGCTCTCTCTCAATCTCTCTCTCCCCCTCCCTCCCTCCCTCCCTCCCTCTCTCAAAATAAATAGATGAAAAAAATTAAGTAGGTGAAATATCAAAGCTATATACTGTGTACACTAGGCAAAGTTACATATGAAGTTGTCAAAATACATATTTGAAAACTAACTTGTGAGAGTTCTTCTATTAAAATTGCACCTCCCCATGCCCCCCAGTAGCATTCTCTGTTTGCCTTTCCTGTCTTGTGTTTCTCCATAGCTCTTATCAGCAGCATTTAACATATTACGTATTTTACTTTATTTATCTCATTTCTAATCTGACTCCCTTGCTAAATTTTAAACTCTATTAGGACAAAGAATTATTTTCCCACTCCACCAAGCCAGAGACTGTATATATTCAGTGTGTAGAAATGTTCCTAGCACTTAGTAAGTACTTGATAAATATCTGTGAAGGAATGAACAGAATGGTTTGCACTTAATTTTCTTTAAAATGCATAAAAGATCTTGCAAAAACCAAAGTGAAATAAAAGAGACATTAAATAGATTTTTTCCCAATATAAATGACATTTTCTATGTTACTTTTCTTTTGAAATCTAGGTGCTAATGATCATAGTCTTTTGGCTTTTGTCTACAATAATTTCAATACATTCTTATCTTCGAGCATTATCACTAGAGAAAACAGTACAAAACTGATGGCTGTGGCAAAGGGAGTTCTGATAAGATGCCACAGTAAATAATCAACACTTTGGGGAGAAAAGAAATCTCTGATTGTTTTGTTACTGAAGAGCATGCCAACTAGATATATATCACGTAAGGATGTCATCTATTTTATAGGATGCCTTTGTAGCCAATAGGAGCATTCACCTGTTTCTGTCATCAAGGATGATTAAAAATTCAGGATGACAGAGTCTCAGAAACCAGCCTATTTTTTCACTATTACAATGTCTTCATTTAATGTATAAGCTTTTGAAACATACAGATTTATCTGTTGTTCATGAATAGTCATAATGCAAACAACTAAAGGAGACAGGAACAGCTGGTAAGAAAGACTAGCAATCTGTTTAGTGCATTAAGTCAAGTCTGGGTGCTATCATGTAACATGTGTGTCCCACGAGCACATTTTGGCCATCAACAGTCATCCTAAACCTCAGTTAGAATTCAACAGATTCCAACTGCTTGAACCATCAAGGATTTTCCTTTTAAAACAGCTTCTCATGTGACTGTGAGGTTTATCCATTGAAATAGAACCTCTCAAACCAAGAACTGAAATTTAAGATAAAAGGATAACCAAACCACAAAGCTCAGTTCAGTTTTCAAGTAATATAAAATTCCCTACCTGCAAGCATCTCCTTACTAATTCTGTTCAGAGAAGTCACTGTCAGTGTTAACACTAGCATTAGGCTTAGCAAGGATCTGCTTCTGAAATTTCCTTATACAAAGACATACATTCATAAAATAAGTGACAAGTAGAGTTGAAATGGAATGAATAAAAAGATTTAGTTTGATCACAAGTCATTGCTTTTTCATAATTAACTAAAAGATTTCAAAATTTTAAAAATCTCCCCTATTTTTCTTTTGAAATCATCCACGGGTGCCTGGGTGGCTCAGTTGGTTAAGCGTCCAACTACGGCTCAGGTCATGATCTCACGGTTCGTGAATTCGAGCCCCACATCAGACTCTGTGCTGACAGCTAAGAGCCTGGAGCCTGCTTTGGATTTTGTGTCTCCCTCTCTCTCTGCCTCTCCCAACTCACGCTCTCTCCGTGTCTCTCAAAAATGAAAAATGTTGGGGCGCCTGGGTGGCTCAGTCGGTTAAGCATCCGAGTTCAGCTAAGGTCATGATATCGCGGTCTGTGGGTTCAAGCCCCGTGTCGGGCTCTGTGCTGACAGCTCAGAGCCTGGAGCCTGTTTCAGATTCTGTGTCTCCCTCTTTCTTTGACCCTCCCCTGTTCATGCTCTCTCTCTCTCTCTCTCTCTGTCTCAAAAAATAAATAAATGTTAAAAAAAATTAAAAATAAATAAATAAATGAAAAATGTTAAAAAATTTTTAATAAAAAATAAATCATTCATCATTTTATGATCTGTTGTTCAGAAAGTACAAAGCAGACAAAGTTCTTGAAATATCAGTATAACTTAGAGATCAGACAAACCTAAGTTTGAATACTGGCTTGGTCCAGAATTAGCACTGTCACCTGAAGCAATTTACATACCCTTCCCAAGCCCCAGCATCCTCATGCAGATAGTTAACAATGTTAACCAATTCAAGGCTCATGTTAAGTTCTACATCATGCAAAGTCATTAGCACAGTATCTGGTACATCTTAAAAGGATGATAAATATTAGCTATTATTAATAGATACCAATGTTGAATAAATGGTATAAATTTTTTCATACTTGGTCACATATAATGACTTTTGGGCTAATATAAACCAAATGGTGAAGCCTTAGACTTCAGATAAAAGCAAGGAATGAGCAGACAGGCCCCTGAAGTTGTGTTGTAGCTGTGGCCACTACACTCTATCGTTAACTACTCAGATCTGAAGCTCTGGGCAACCACTAGGACAAGGTTCCTCTAAATCAAATTCAACTTTCTCAAGAGTTCTCAAGAGTTCTAGAGCAGTTCAGGCAAAAGTCCCTACTAAATAATACTCTCTTGGTTACCTGGGAGGACAACTCACTGATTGGTCTGATTCCATGACATGCTCAACCACAGTGACATCTATCTCCAAGTCTACTTTCAGTGGCAAACCTCTGGAGGTCTCTAACTCAGACTTGTCTTCAGTTAGAAGTGCTCCATCTTAACACTGTAAGCTGACAATCTACTCTATTGCCAGAGGCATTTTAGCTTCCTAATTTCTGATTTCTTCACTATGAATGTTCTCCTCAAGGCCACTATTCTTTGTCAAAAACCAGAGAACACAACCCCCATCCTAAGACTCTTGATATTACCAATGCCCCCCTCCCAAACAAAACAAAGCCAAATCTAGAACTCTAGTCCTAACAGATGTTCTGTGTCTTACATTTTCATATGACTACTGCCATCTCAAATACAACATACCTAAATTCAAAGCCATCACTTTCTCTAAAAAGGCAACTTCCCTTTCTTATTTATTTCCTTAACTCTGCTTTAACAGAAAGTAACTCAAGTAACTCAAATATCCTAGTTACTGATCAAACATTTATTTCACTAGACATACATACTGATGATAAGTTACTATTTCAAAATAGGAACTGGCAGGTTTTTTTCTTTAAATTAACAATATTCACTATCAGATTAACTAGAAACAAAATCAATATAGGGTACGCTCAACTAATGTCTGGTAAAAATGATGGTAACTATTTTGAAAAATCACTTCCTGGGGCGTCTGGGTGGCTCAGTCGGTTGAGCGGCCAACTTCGCTCAGGTCATGATCTCGCGGTCCATGGGTTCGAGCCCCGTGTCAGGCTCTGTGCTGACAGCTCGGAGCCTGGAGCCTGTTTCGGATTCTGTGTCTCCCTCTCTCTGACCCTCCCCTGTTCATGCTCTGTCTCTCCCTGTCTCAAAAATAACTAAAACTGTAAAAAAAAAAGAAAAAGAAAAAAGAAAAATCACTTCCTTGTTGAGTCAGCTGACTTTGTATAATGGCAGTATATTTAAAACACTAATATCAAAAACATTACTTTAATTACAAAATAAGTTGTTTTAACTGACATTATTACTAAATGATTATAATGATTCAGGTTTTACCTTACTAATTTATAAGAATGCAATACCTATATTTATTATCCCATAATCAGAATGTCTCATCAAGAATTCCTGTAACTTTTCTTTGATGTGAATGTACAATATACTCTTTCAGGGCAAGGAAATGTACAGAAAAAGTTTCAGATGTCAAAGCAGTTATCTGACTAACTATACAAAACAGATCAACATTCCTCTTTTCAAATACAGTAACTATTGTACTATCAGAAAATGCTTCTGACAAATGGCATGCCCACTCTGGGAGCTGGGCTCTTCTGTTAGTTATTACTAACAAACTGTGCATTTTACATATGTCTAAAGTTATAGTAGAAATTATATTTGAAAGCTTGGAAGCCATATATATCTGAGCTTTGTATCAAATGTAATTTATATCAAACACAGATTTGACTAAGAATTATTTCATAAATATACAGCAACTATATGTGGTAGTTAAAAACAAAGGTTCTAGAACTGACTTGCCTGAAGTTAAATTGGGGCTCAGTTCTTTACTGTAGGAGTTACCCTGAGCAAATCATTTAACCTCTCTATGCCTGCTTCCTCAACTGTGAGATGGCAATGGAAATAATTGGTTTTTAATGAGGATTCGACATATTAATTCATGTAGAACATATATTAATTCATAGTAAATTTTCATTCCATGTATACTATTAGTATTTTCCTAAATAAAGCAATGTCAATGAGCAAAATGAACTTACGGAAGATGAGAGTTGCAAATACTATCAGGCACCACAACGTGCCATGTTTATGCTGGCTATTTTACAGAGATCATCTCATGTGGTTCTTATAATAGTCCTGTAGGAAATTATACACCTACTCATTATGGAGAGGTCAAATTAAGATTTAGTGAGTTTAATGAACTTAGATAGGAGTATAAAACCACCACACTAGAAGCCATGATTGGAGCCTACCTCTCTGACTTTCCACCATACCTCTTAATAGTAATTTCTTCCCATTTAATAAAATTCTTAATTTCCAAATTTTAGAATCCTCAAATTTTTAAGCTGGGATACTGCTTAAGTATAATGTAATCAAAATAGTTACTTTTATAGGTAGGAGGAGACACCCAACTTACACCCTTCACAAAAATTAAATCAAAATGGATCACAAACATAAATGTAAAACACAAAACTGAAAATTCTTAGAAGATGACCTAGATGACTTTGTCATGGTGATGCTTTCGACACAACAAAGACACATCCCATGAAAGAAATCATTGTCACACTAAAAGTCATTGAAATGAAAAACTTGTACTCTGCAGAAGACAGTACCAAGAAAATAAAAAGGCAAGCTACACACTCAAAGAGAATCTTCAAAAATAATGATAAAAGTCTATTACATAAAACATGCAAAGGTATCTTAAAACTCAACAACAGGAAAACAAAAAACCCAAATAGAAAAATGGGCCAAAGATCTTAATAAACATCTTACCAAGGAAGATATGCAGATGTCAAATACACATAACAACATTCCCCATATTATAGGACATCACAGAAACACAGAAATGAAAACAATAATGAGGGTCTCAGTCAGTTAAGTGTCTGACTCTTGATCTCGGCTTGGGTCCTGATCCCATGGTTTCTGGGATCGAGCCCTATATTGGGCCTGTGCTGATAGCACAGCGCCTGCTTGGGATTCTCTCACTTCCTCTCTTTCAGGCCCTCCTCTGTTCATGCTTTCCCTCTCTCTTAAAATAAATAAGCTTATAAAAAATAGAAAATAATTTAAAACAATAATGAGATACCACTACATACTTAGAATGGCCAACATCCAGAACACTGACAACAAATGCAGATGAGGATGTGAAGTGACAAGAACTCTCAACATTGCTGGTGCTGCCCAATATGTCACTTTGGAAGACAGTTCGGAAATTTCTTATAAAACTAAACATATAATTGCCATACAATCAGTGATCACTCTTCTTGGTATTTACCACAGAGGAGTCGGAAATTTATGTCTACACAAAATCCTATAGGTAGGTGTTTATAGTAGCCTTATTCATAACTGCCAAAACTTGGAAGCAACCAAAATGTCCCTCAGAATGTGAATGAAAAAATGAAATTGTGGTATACCCAATGAAATATTATTCAGCAATAAAAAGAAATGAGCTATCAAGACATAATGGAAAGTTAAATATATATTACCAAGTGAAAGAAGCCAATCTGAGAAGTCTATATATAATTCCAATTATATAACATTCTGAGAAAGCAAAACCTATGGAACAATAAAAAGATAAAGTGATTTCCAGGGGGCAGAGGTAGGGAAAATGAATAGGCAAGGCATAGAGGGCATTTAATTTTAGGGCAATGATGTAATATTGTACATTTTAATGATGGATATATGTCATATATTTTTTCAAGCCCATTGAATGTGCAACACCAAGAGTGAACTTTTAGGCAAACTATGGATTGATTATGGGTGATTATGATGTGTCAATGTAGGTTTATCCTTGGTAAAAAAAAAAAAAAAAAGGAACATTCTGGTGAATGGCGTTGATAATGAGGGAGGCTATCAATGTGTGGGGGCGAGGGGTATATGAGTGATCTCTGTAACCTCCTTAATTTTACTGTAAACCTGAAACAGACCTAAAAACTTATAGCAAAGTAAAAAAAAAAAATAGGAGAGGACTGAAGCTCAGTGTGTTCAAGTATCTTGTCTTGAGGCCATGTAGCTCTCCTTTTTTTTCTTTCTTCAGCTATCAATATATTGCTTCATACTAAAATCATCCTTTTTGAATGTTAAAAGCATTATCTTGGCCATTGCCTATAGTAGACAGTAATCAGATGAATATGTATTAGGCTACAATAACCGGGAAATAAAATGGGCCAACCACTAAGCAAAGTGTGAGCCAGGTTCTGAGACTGAGATAAAAGAATAGCTTTGTCGGTGAATTACAGTTGTGCCAAAAGGGGAGTTAAATTTCACTGGGAAAGGAAATGACGAGAGAGAGAAAAGGGTAGTGTTGATGTGTGAAAGGAACTGACAGATTTTCCGCACCTCCTTTAAAGCAATTATAATTTCTTCTATTTCCTGTGTCTTCACTGTCTTCCATTCCTCCAGCTCCTTCTCTTCTCTTGTATGATAAATGTGATCTAAATTTTTCTATCTGGGCAGAACAACAACAATACAAGCCTGCCTAGATAAGTGTTCAGTTGCCATTTCCTTTCTTTCCTCCTTCAAGAAATGAGACCACTCAACATCTCTTCTTTCTCACATCTCTTAAATTTCCCACCCTAAAGCAATTTTTCCTCTCCCAACCAGTCATCTGGGATAGATCTTGCTCTGAAATTTGACAATCATTTCACATTTTTCATTTGGTTTGATGTCCCTCCTTTAAATTTCACCATTGATTCCTTCCTCCTTTGTTACATTTTTGTCTTATTTTCTTGATGTTTCTATGTTTTGAGAGAGAGTGCACACCTGCGTGTGTGCATGAATGAGTGGGGTAGGGGTGGAAACCGAGAGGGAGAGAGAGAGAATCCCCGGTAGGCTCCATGTTGTCAGCTGCCAGCCAGTCAACCAACTGGGCCACCCAAGTGCCTCTCTCTTCTTATTTCTGTGTTATAATTTTCTCTTGATTCTTCTTATCTCATTCTTTGATCTTGATACCCTCATCGGTTCTAGTCAGTTTCCTCAAAGTTTCATCGTCTGCCTTCTTTCTACTCTCAGTCTGCATGAGGAACTTGTTTCCTTTTCTTCAACTGAACTGTCTGTACCTCTCCTGACTCAGATCTTACCACCTGACATGTGAACTCTACACTCCAGCCATACTGCTCCTCCAATACCCTGTGCTCCTTTGGAACTGCAGATCTTTCTTCCTGCTATTCCTTTTATTCAGATGGCCCTTCTCTTCTTTGGCTTCTTGGCAATTTAGCTTAAAAATCATCCTAACTGAATGTCTGAAACAGTCTCAGCTGCTGCTATTTCTGTGTCCTCATGAGTCTGCAGCACCTACCACATTCTTTTGAATTTGGACTTCTTCTCCAGTAGAATCTCTTCAAAGGCATCTCAAAAGATATCATTTATGGTCATCACCTCAGTAACTGTCATTGTACCTAGAATTCAGAGACCCTCCCACAATCAATTTTTGATAGTGTGATCAGTGAGTAAATTTGCAGTTATGGGAACAAGCAGCCGACACTGATATTGAGAGAGGCAATACAGCACAGAGCTGAGGCCAAAGTGGCTGAAAAAGGGATTTGTGGCTAAGGGCCTCAGGAAGGTCAGAGAACTTTGGGGCCTGAGGAATTCAGGTCTGGCAGCAAGACTGATGTCAGAAAGCTTCCTTCAACCCAGGGTATGAAAATACTATGCTCTTCCAACAAGATTTGAGTAAAGAAGAAACTTTAAAAGGTTAGGATTTCTGGGGATTTCCACTTTCCAAACACCATTTTTAAATTTAATAGCCTTCATAACATTTTATGTTCATGAAAACTTTTAAACAGGTTTCTTAACCTAGCATAACTGACAACACACCATTAACAGATTTTACAAGAGGGCATGAGGAGGACTGGTTTGCTAGTGCATATGCAAACACTTCCTGGATGAGGTATACATTACAGGAACTGGGATACCTTCCAAAACAATGAGACTTGCTTTTACAAATGTCACTCACACACTGAAATGAATATATAGTAATTTATGCACCCAGTGACTCCATTTATAAATGAGAGATCCTGTAGGTAACTCAGAGGCATAGACCTCCCGTGAAAGAGTAAAATAAAGAACAAAATGCAATAATTCTAACAACAATGAAATATTTTATTGGGTTTAAAACCAGTGCAAAACCAATTTAAAAAGAGACTTTTTTTTAATGCCATGAAGTAATAAAAAAAATTAATGTCATGTTTAAATCACTGAAATATCAACTTAAGTGTGGCTAAAGTCTATTTTGGAACTTTATTAAAGTGATCTTCAAATGTTTCAGGGTTAAATTTGTCTTTAAATCCCTAAATAGATAAAAAATAGTAATTTTTATCTTCCTTTCAAAATCTTCAATGACTGTTGTCAATTACCAAATGGCCAGAGTCCTATGAGTGGATCTTAAAGCATGCACCAAAATCTCTACAACTGCCTATGTGATAACATTTGCCTTTGACAAGTGACAATTGGGGTGATTTTATTGACTTTGAATGGATTCTATTACTCTGTACATGAATGCCAAACAAATACATAAACAGTGCAGATGATATTATGTACAACTTAATTAGAAAAGGCAGTGCATGAGCACAGATGGTCACACATATAAAAGAGCGGCATCTAAAATGCTGCTACATTTCAGGAGGAGTGCATCCACTTGTGGCAATAGTTAAATCAAGGAGGACAAGTTTAGAAAAGATGACTTAGGGAAGAAAGAAAACTATTGTCACATAATTAAACAGCTATAGTGGGTAATACCACCTTTTACAGCTGGACAAGACAGGCCCAAGCCCTCATGGGCTTCCACACTTGAAATTACTTCCTTGAAGTTTTGGGTTTTTTTTTTTTTCTTTTTAAAATAGTTTTATCTCATTTTCTGAGATAAAATCAACATATAAAAAAATCTGCACGTATTTAATGTATACAATTTGATGAGTGGGACATATGCACAAACCCATGAAACCATCACCACCACTTATCCATCACTTACCAAAGTTTCCTTCGTATGTGTGTGTGTGTGTGTGTGTGTGTGTGTGTGTGTGTGTGTGTTTATGTGTGTGTGGTCAGAGCACTTAGCATGATACGTATCATCTTGACAAACTTATAAATGCAGATATATTATTAACTCTAGGTACTATGTACTATAGCAGACCTCTAGAAACTACTCATCTTGCAAAACTAAAACAAATTTTCTAGTTTTAAATTAACCTAAGTTCCTCTCTAGTGCCTTGAACTTAACCAGGGTCTGCAGTGCTATCTGGGTATGGCATTCCAAATTCACCCCGGACCACATGGGATGCATTCCTGTTTCTTCTGTTTAAGGTCTTCTCCAACTCTTTATCCCAAGTATGGGGTCAACCAGATGCTCTGAAGAGCTTAGGGACTCACATCTATCTCAGAGCTTAATGATCTTGTGGTAGTTATGGGCGAGTAGCCTGGTAAGGGACCCCTCCACTGCTCAGTGTGGTGTTTCTTTCATAGGATTATACCAGAATTGTAAATGGGATTGTTTTCTTAATTTATCTGATAGTTCATTAATAGAGTGTAGAAATGCAACAGATTTTTGCATATTGATTTTGTATGCTGTAACTTCAGACTTCTCTTATTAGTTCCAAAAGCTTTTTGAGATGGAGTCTTTAGAGTTTTCTATATACGACATTTCTATATGCAATATCCATCTGCAAATTGTGATAGTTTTACTTCTTTCTTTCCAATCTGCTTTTTATTTCATTTTCTTGCCTAATTTTCTAGCTAGAACTTCCAGTACCACATTGAATAAGAAGGTAAGAGTGGGCATCCTTGTCTTATTCCTGGTCATAGAGGAAAACCTTTTAGGTTTACTTACACTACTTAATACGATGTTACCTGTGGGGTTGTCATAATATGGCCCTTATTATGTCGAGGTGTGTTCCCTCAATAATCCGTTTAGATTTTTTTACCATTAATGGATATTGACTTTTGTCACATTGCTTTTTCTGCATCCTTTGTGATTTTTATCTTTCATTTTGTGAATGTGTTGTATGCCATTCACAGATTTGCAGACCATAAATCCCACTTGATCACAGTGTATGATCCTTTTACTATATTGTTGAACTTGATTTACTAATATTTTGCTGAATATTTTTGCATCTATGTTCATCAGGGATACAGGCCTATAATTTTATTTTCTTGTGGTATCTTTGGTTTTGCTATCGGTGTAATGCTGGATTTGTAATTAGAAGAGTTCTCTCCTCTTCCATATTTTGGAACAGTTTGAGAAGCATTAGTATTAATTCATCTTTGAATGTCTAGCAGAATTCACTCATGAAGCTGTCAGGCCCTGGACTTTTGTCAGATAGGTTTTTGATTACTGGTTCAATCTCCTTGCTAATAATTGGTCTGTTCAGATTTTCTATTCATGTTCAGTCCTGGTGGATTGTATGTTTATAGGAATTTATCCATTTTTTTGTAAGTTTTACAATCTGTTGGCATGTAATTGTTCATTTTAGTTTCTTATGATCCTTTTTATTTTTGTGATATCCGTTATAACAAAGTTACTTTTGTTATTGCCTTCCATAAACTAACTTTGGGCTTCATTTGCCTTTTTCCTTTAGTGGTTTTACCTTTAGTTTATTCCTTTTTTCCTCTAGTAGTTCCTTCAGTTGTAAACTTAGATTGTTTATTTGAGACTTTCCTTGTTTCTTGAGGTAGGCATTTATCATTATAACCTTTCCTCTTAGAACTACTTACGCTGCATCCCATAAATTTTTGTATGCTATATTTCCGTTTTCATTTGCCTAAGGTATTTTTTGATCTCTCTTTTGATTTCTTCTTTGGCCCATCGGTTGTTGAGTAGCATGTTGCTTAATTTCCACACATTTGTGAATTCTCCAGTTTTCTTTGTAGAAATGATATCTAGCTTCATACCAGTGTGGTCAGAAACGACGCTTGATATCACTTCAATCGTAAATTTATTAAGACTTGATTTATGACCTTACATGTGATCTATCTTGGAAAATCTTTCACGTGCACTTGAGAAGAAAGTGTATTCTGTTGCCTTTGGATGGAACATTTTGTATATATCTATTAAAATCGTCTGGTCTAACATGTTGTTTAAGGACAATTTTCCCTTATTGGTTTTCTGTCTGGATGATCTATCCATTATGTAACTGGGGTATTAAAGACCCTGGTATTATTGTCTCAATGTCTATTTCTCCCCTTAGGTCTCTTAATAAGTGCTTTATATATCGAGGTGCTCCTATGTTGGGTGTATATATTTACAAATGTTATATCCTCTTGTTAGACTGACTTTTTCTTCATTATGCAACACCTTTCTTTGTCTGTTACTACAGTATTTGTTTTAAAGTCTGTTTGTTTAATAAAAGTATAGCTGGGTTGTGTGTATGTAACATATAACATATATATATATGATATATATATATATATATCATATATATATATATATATATATATATATATATATATAACCCCAGTTATAATTTTATCTGAATAGTAAATGTACCATGACAAGAACACAAATTATGGTTCACCTCTCCCTCCATACTTTGAATAAGACATCCTTTCATGGTTATCACTGTACATGGAAATAACTTCTGAGGGAACCACTAGAAGCCAATGTTCATAGGAAGAACAATGGATAAAACAGTGTCATGAATAATGATCTATCATTAACTGAATGCCATCATGCGCTACAGAAGCAAGACTCATACTGTTTCAATACAACTTGGTTCTGAAGATTTGTGGGATTGAAGGTAATAACAGCCTTGCTACCCTTTCTCACAGTGAGAAATAATCAATTAGCCAGAAATTGTGCATTTAACAATAAAGAACATGAAGAGATGGGTAGAATTTGGAGGAAGAGCTCTGTTGAATTAAAAAAAAAAAAAAACTTTGTAACAAATATCCCTGTTCATACATAGAATAGTCATCTTTAGAACATTTTCCATGCTAAAAAAGTTCAGGCAACACTGATCAAATATCAACAATGTTGGGATAGGATAGCTTCACCATGTAGCAGATTAAAATAGATGATCTTTAAGGTGTTGTTAAATTATAGTGGTCTTAGATACCTTCTTCTTCAGTGAGAGACAGTGGAATGTCCAAAGTGGTTTCAAAGAGGTTTCCATATAACTCCAGGTTTCTATAAGGCATTGCTTAGTGTTTCTCAAAATCAACATGAAGCTGATAGAAATTTATGAATTTCAAATATCAGTATCTGTCAATTTTGAAAAAAAAAAACTCCTTGAGAGAATTTTTATTTTTTTTCTTTCTTTTTTTTATTTTATTTTATTTTATTTTATTTATTTATTTATTTATTTATTTTATTTTTTTTTATTTATATATGAAATTTATTGTCAAATTGGTTTCCATACAACACCCAGTGCTCATCCCAAAAGGTGCCCTCCTCAATACCCATCACCCACCCTCTCCTCCCTCCCACCCCCCATCAACCCTTAGTTTGTTCTCAGTTCTAAACAGTCTCTTATGCTTTGGCTCTCTCCCACTCTAACCTCTTTTTTTTTTTTTTCCTTCCCCTCCCCCATGGGTTCCTGTTCAGTTTCTCAGGATCCACATAAGAGTGAAACCATATGGTATCTGTCTTTCTGTGTATGGCTTATTTCACTTAGCATCACACTCTCCAGTTCCATCCACGTTGCTACAAAAGGCCATATTTCATTTTTTCTCATTGCCACGTAGTATTCCATTGTGTATATAAACCACAATCTTTATACATTCATCAGTTGATGGACATTTAGGCTCTTTCCATAATTTGGCTATTGTTGACAGTGCTGCTATGAACATTGGGGTACAAGTGCCCCTATGCCTCAGTACTCCTGTGTCCCTTGGATAAATTCCTAGCAGTGCTATTGCTGGGTCATAGGGTAGGTCTATTTTTAATTTTCTGAGGAACCTCCACACTGCTTTCCAGAGCGGCTGCACCAATTTGCATTCCCACCAACAGTGCAAGAGGGTTCCCGTTTCTCCACATCCTCTCCAGCATCTATGGTCTCCTGATTTGTTCATTTTGGCCACTCTGACTGGCATGAGGTGATACCTGAGTGTGGTTTTGATTTGTATTTCCCTGATAAGGAGCGACGCTGAACATCTTTTCATGTGCCTGTTGGCCATCCGGATGTCTTCTTTAGAGAAGTGTCTATTCATGTTTTCTGCCCATTTCTTCACTGGGTTATTTGCTTTTCGGGTGTGGAGTTTGGTGAGCTCTTTATAGATTTTGGATACTAGCCCTTTGTCCGATATGTCATTTGCAAATATCTTTTCCCATTCCGTTGGTTGCCTTTTAGTTTTGTTGGTTGTTTCCTTTGCTGTGCAGAAGCTTTTTATCTTCATAAGGTCCCAGTAATTCACTTTTGCTTTTAATTCCCTTGCCTTTGGGGACGTGTCGAGTAAGAGATTGCTACGGCTGAGGTCAGAGAGGTCTTTTCCTGCTTTCTCCTCTAAGGTTTTGATGGTTTCCTGTCTCACATTCAGGTCCTTGATCCATTTTGAGTTTATTTTTGTGAATGGTGTGAGAAAGTGGTCTAGTTTCAACCTTCTGCATGTTGCTGTCCAGTTCTCCCAGCACCATTTGTTAAAGAGACTGTCTCTTTTCCATTGGATGTTCTTTCCTGCTTTGTCAAAGATGAGTTGGCCATACGTTTGTGGGTCTAGTTCTGGGGTTTCTATTCTATTCCATTGGTCTATGTGTCTGTTTTTGTGCCAATACCATGCTGTCTTGATAATGACAGCTTTGTAGTAGAGGCTAAAGTCTGGGATTGTGATGCTTCCTGCTTTGGTCTTCTTCTTCAAAATTACTTTGGCTATTCGGGGCCTTTTGTGGTTCCATATGAATTTTAGGATTGCTTGTTCTAGTTTTGAGAAGAATGCTGGTGCAATTTTGATTGGGATTGCATTGAATGTGTAGATAGATTTGGGTAGTATTGACATTTTGACAATATTTATTCTTCTAATCCATGAGCAGGGAATGTCTTTCCATTTCTTTAAATCTTCTTCAATTACCTTCATAAGCTTTCTATAGTTTTCAGCATACAGATCCTTTACATCTTTGGTTAGATTTATTCCTGGGTATTTTATGCTTCTTGGTGCAATTGTGAATGGGATCAGTTTCTTTATTTGTCTTTCTGTTGCTTCATTGTTAGTGTATAAGAATGCAACTGATTTCTGTACATTGATTTTGTATCCTGCGACTTTGCTAAATTCATGGATCAGTTCTAGCAGACTTTTGGTGGAGTCTATCAGATTTTCCATGTATAATATCATGTCATCTGCAAAAAGAGAAAGCTTGACTTCATCTTTGCTAATTTTGATGCCTTTGATTTCCTTTTGTTGTCTGATTGCCGATGCTAGAACTTCCAGCACTATGTTAAACAACAGCGGTGAGAGTGGGCATCCCTGTCGTGTTCCTGATCTCAGGGAAAAAGCTCTCAGTTTTTCCCCGTTGAGGATGATGTTAGCTGTGGGCTTTTCATAAATGGCTTTTATGATGTTTAAGTATGTTCCTTCTATCCCGACTTTCTCAAGGGTTTTTATTAAGAAAGGGTGCTGGATTTTGTCAAAGGCCTTTTCTGCATCGATTGACAGGATCATATGGTTTTTCTCTTTTTTTTGTTCATGTGATGTATCACGTTGATTGATTTGCGAATGTTGAACCAGCCCTGCATCCCAGGAATGAATCCCACTTGATCATGGTGAATAATTCTTTTTATATGCCGTTGAATTCGATTTGCTAGTATCTTATTGAGAATTTTGGCATCCATATTCATCAGGGATATTGGCCTGTAGTTCTCTTTTTTTACTGGGTCTCTGTCTGGTTTAGGAATCAAAGTAATACTGGCTTCATAGAATGAGTCTGGAAGTTTTCCTTCCCTTTCTATTTCTTGGAATAGCTTGAGAAGGATAGGTACTATCTCTGCTTTAAACGTCTGGTAGAACTCCCCTGGGAAGCCATCTGGTCCTGGACTCTTATTTGTTGGGAGATTTTTGATAACCGATTCAATTTCTTCGCTGGTTATGGGTCTGTTCAAGCTTTCTATTTCCTCCTGATTGAGTTTTGGAAGCGTGTGGGTGTTCAGGAATTTGTCCATTTCTTCCAGGTTGTCCAATTTGTTGGCATATAATTTTTCATAGTATTCCCTGATAATTGTTTGTATCTCTGAGGGATTGGTTGTAATCATTCCATTTTCATTCATGATTTTATCTATTTGGGTCATCTCCCTTTTCTTTTTGAGAAGCCTGGCTAGAGGTTTGTCAATTTTGTTTATTTTTTCAAAAAACCAACTCTTGGTTTCGTTGATCTGCTCTACAGTTTTTTTAGATTCTATATTGTTGATTTCTGCTCTGATCTTTATTATTTCTCTTCTTCTGCTGGGTTTAGGCTGCCTTTGCTGTTCTGCTTCTATTTCCTTTAGGTGTGCTGTTAGATTTTGTATTTGGGATTTTTCTTGTTTCTTGAGATAGGCCTGGATTGCAATGTATTTTCCTCTCAGGACTGCCTTCGCTGCGTCCCAAAGCGTTTGGATTGTTGTATTTTCATTTTCGTTTGTTTCCATATATTTTTTAATTTCTTCTCTAATTGCCTGGTTGACCCATTCATTCTTTAGTAGGGTGTTCTTTAACCTCCATGCTTTTGGAGGTTTTCCAGACTTTTTTCTGTGGTTGATTTCAAGCTTCATAGCATTGTGGTCTGAAAGTATGCATGGTATGATTTCAAAACTTGTAAACTTATGAAGGGCTGTTTTGTGACCCAGTATATGATCTATCTTGGAGAATGTTCCATGTGCACTCGAGAACAAAGTATATTCTGTTGCTTTGGGATGCAGAGTTCTAAATATATCTGTCAAGTCCATCTGATCCAATGTCTCATTCAGGGCCCTTGTTTCTTTATTGACCGTGTGTCTAGATGATCTATCCATTTCTGTAAGTGGGGTGTTAAAGTCCCCTGCAATTACCACATTCTTATCAATAAGGTTGCTTATGTTTATGAGTAATTGTTTTATATATTTGGGCGCTCCGGTATTCGGCGCATAGACATTTATAATTGTTAGCTCTTCCTGATGGATAGACCCTGTCACTATTATATAATGCCCTTCTTCATCTCTTGTTACAGCCTTTAATTTAAAGTCTAGTTTGTCTGATATAAGTATGGCTACTCCAGCTTTCTTTTGGCTTCCAGTAGCATGATAAATAGTTCTCCATCCCCTCACTCTCAATCGAAAGATGTCCTCAGGTCTAAAATGAGTCTCTTGTAGACAGCAAATAGCTGGGTCTTGTTTTTTTATCCATTCTGATACCCTATGTCTTTTGGTTGGCGCATTTAATCCATTTACATTCAGTATTATTATAGAAAGATGTGGGTTTAGAGTCATTGCGATGTCTGTATGTTTTATGCTTGTAGTGATGTCTCTGGTACTTTGTCTCACAGGGTCCCCCTTAGGATCTCTTGTAGGGCTGGTTTAGTGGTGACAAATTCCTTCAGTTTTTGTTTGTTTGGGAAGACCTTTATCTCTCCTTCTATTCTAAATGACAGACTTGCTGGATAAAGGATTCTCGGCTGCATATTTTTTCTGTCTAGCACACTGAAAATCTCGTGCCAACTCTTTCTGGCCTGCCAAGTTTCAAAAGAGAGATCAGTCACGAGTCTTATAGGTCTCCCTTTATATGTGAGGGCACGTTTACCCCTTGCTGCTTTCAGAATTTTCTCTTTATCCTTGTATTTTGCCAGTTTCACTATGATATGTCGTGCAAAAGATCGATTCAAGTTACGTCTGAAGGGAGTTCTCTGTGCCTCTTGGATTTCAATGCCTTTTTCCTTCCCCACTTCAGGGAAGTTCTCAGCTATTATTTCTTCAAGTACCCCTTCAGCACCTTTCCCTCTCTCTTCCTCCTCTGGGATACCAATTATGCGTATATTATTTCTTTTTAGTGTATCACTTAGTTCTCTAATTTTCCCCTCATACTCCTGGATTTTTTTATCTCTCTTTTTCTCAGCTTCCTCTTTTTCCATAACTTTATCTTCTAGTTCACCTATTCTCTCCTCTGCCTCTTCAATCCGAGCCGTGGTGGTTTCCATTTTGTTATGCATTTCGTTTAAAGCGTTTTTCAGCTCCTCGTGACTGTTCCTTAGTCCCTTGATCTCTGCAGCAAGAGATTCTCTGCTGTCAGCTATACTGTTTTCAAGCCCAGCGATTAATTTTATGACTATTATTCTAAATTCACTTTCTGTTATATTATTTAAATCCTTTTTGATCAGCTCATTAGCTGTTGTTATTTCCTGGAGATTCTTCTGAGGGGAATTCTTCCGCTTGGTCATTTTGGATAGTCCCTGGCGTGGTGAGGACCTGCAGGGCACTTCCCCTGTGCTGTGGTGTATAACTGGAGTTGGTGGGTGGAGCCGCAGTCAGACCTGATGTCTGCCCCCAGCCCACCGCTGGGGCCACAGTCAGACTGGTGCGTGCCTTCTCTTCCCCTCTCCTAGGGGCGGGATTCACTGTGGGGTGGGGTGGCCTGTCTGGGCTACTTGCACACTGCCAGGCTTGTGATGCTGGGGATCTGGCATCTTAGCTGGGGTGGGTAGGCAAGGTGCACGGGGGCAGGAGGGGCAGGCTTAGCTTGCTTCTCCTTAGGTGATCCACTTCAGGAGGGGCCCTGTGGCAGCAGGAGTGAGTCAGATCCGCTGCCGGAGGTTTGGCTCCGCAGAAGCGCAGAGTTGGGTGTTTGTGCGGAGCGAGCAAGCTCCCTGACAGGAACTGGTTCTCTTTGGGATTTTGGCTGGGGGATGGGCGGGGAAGATGGCGCTGGCGAGCGCCTTTGTTCCCCACCAAACTGAGCTCTGTCGTCCAGGGGCTCAGCAGCTCTCCTTCCCTTTGTCCTCCAGCCTTCCCGCTTTCTGAGCAGAGCTGTTAACTTATGACCTCCCAGATGCTAAGTCGCGCTTGCTGTCGGAACACAGTCCGTCAGGCCCCTCCGCTTTTTGCAAGCCAGACGCGGGGGCTCTGCTTGGCCGGCGAGCCGCCCCTCCGCCCCGGCTCCCTCCCGCCAGTCCGTGGAGCGCGCACCGCCTCGCCGCCCTTCCTACCCTCTTCCGTGGGCCTCTCGTCTGCGCTTGGTTCCGGCGACTCCGTTCTGCTAATCCTCTGGCGGTTTTCTGGATTATTTAGGCAGGTGTAGGTGGAATCTAAGTGATCAGCAGGACGCGCGGTGAGCCCAGCGTCCTCCTACGCCGCCATCTTCCCTCTCCCGCCGAGAGAATTTTTAAAACAGTCTCTGTTCTTTCATTACTGTTATGCTGACTAAACCACATTGCTTTGTGCCAAGATTGTGTGATTCTACTTAACATGAGAAACTATGTTAAATATTGTTTGAAAAATTACTTGGGTTCTATTTCCTTCATTCTTCTCTCCTCTGAAAAAGCCAGTAATTTAATCACTTTACAGTGTAATTATAAGTATTCTGGACAAAACGATTATTATTATCACTACTCTATTACTACCACCACTGCTGCTACTATTAATAAGCCTAAGATATTCTCAATTACTCCATTTCTTCTTTTTTTTTAACTTATGTTTGACTTCTAAGAGAATGTGAATTCAATGGGATTATTAAGACGGCCACTATATATTATTATTCTCTTGATATACATCAACCTAGCGAAGACCAGAATAGCAAAAAAGGAAGGCTAAGTCAACGTGTTAGGCACTGTACTAATATAATCTCTGACAAGCTTTTTTTTAATGGTAAATTATTTTTCTTCTTCACATTGTACTTAGGAACAGCCTTAAGGGGTGATCTATAGATATATGCCTTCTGTCTCCCTAATAGGTCTAATGTAGAGCCAATGTATCCTTTATGTCCATAGTAACCAATCATAGCAAATTCACTATTACATCTGTTCTGCAGGTTCTGTGCCTGGGTTAATCTTCGTTCAGATTATCATCACCTCATCAGTACTTGCCTATGGTCCCACGGTCCACTTCCAAGATATAGTGCTCCTTATATCATACAGAGTCCTAAATTGCCCATAGTTTCTTCCATTACCCAAGACCTATGCATTGGAAAATAATTTTCCTGGTCTTCCCTATTGCCGTCTGTAAAAGGAACTGGGCTACTGTCCTATTTCCTGTGCTGCTTCCCTGATTCATTACCATTCCTAAGGTTTTAAACCATTCTGGGACAAGGACCTTACTTTGAAATGCATCCAGGGATAGGCACCGAGAAACCCTTCTACTTTACGTAAAGCACTGTCTGTGGAAGACTAGTTTGCTTCTGTATGTACCCCATCTTCACTCTACACAGAGTACTTGCCACCTGCTGCATACCTACTTCCTGCTGATGTGCCCAATCGATTGGACCACTTGTAGAGAGGAGACTAGCAATTTTAGATGCTAGTGAGCTTAAGTCAGAGAGTCAGCAGTAGAGGGGTGTGTTCAATTTTGCTTTTAAAGTGGTCAGGGCTTGCCACTACATAATCGTTTTCTAAAAGTCCAGTTCTCTGGGAAAACCCTGTCACTCTGAACTAATTATGGTCCTACCTCCTAGTACTCACAGTTGCTTGATTCACACTTGAGTTTGGTAAAATTGTGGCACTCTAATGGTCCAGTGCTATGATCATCTACCTTTCTCTCTCTCTCTGTATGCTCTATGTTGTCCTGGACTCATACTGTACTAAGATCAACCTATAAGTCAATACTAAAAAAAAAAAAAAAAATCACATAATAAACTTATTATGATTGATAATGTTTCTTTTGCTTTCACCAAGAATTTCATCTAAAATGGAATTCATTTTCAATACAACTTCTTCATAATGATGTCTTTGAAGTTCTACTTACTGACAGCTCAAGCAATATTAAAAACCAGACTACTAATGCCTTTTCAAGCTCTTCAACTGCTGCTAATACAAGTGACACTAAACAATAGCCAAAATCAACAAAGAAGGCTTAGAGATGCTAATTAAGGTTAACATTTTACTTTGAAATTCACATTTATGGCAAGAAACCCTGTCTCCAAAGCAAACTTGCATGCTGCTCTGTGGTTCCCCAGAAATCCTTCTGCCCACTCCTACTCCATTTGGGACATGGGGAGCAAGGCCAAGATATTTGCTCAGCCTAAAAATTATCTCCACCTGAATGTGTAACTAAAATCCTGACAAAAGGAAAAATATTTTGGAGTAAGATTCAAAAGTTGTCTTTTTTATTTTTTTACATTGCTACTCAGGACTTAAAAGACACAGCTTTCCTCATAAACATGGATATTTCCTGCCATATCTGGATTTAATACTGATTCTAATCAAGATTCAAAACATTAAACATATTGTACACCAGAGACCTTCCTGATGTTCACAATATTCAAAAGTCTAAGATGTTCAAATCACCATTAGAAAGGTTCCAGTTCCCTCGGACATATAACTGATCCCAGGAAACCGCGGCCCCCCCCCCCCCCCAGAAAAAAACCTTGCAATTGTGCTTTGGGTATCTGCTACATGCAGAAACCCACTGGATACTGAAGCGAAACTTTACGTAGAAGTTACATGACAGAGCTCCAGATTCCAGAAAAACAGCAATGCTGGGCAGACCAACTACTTTACTGAGAATAAGAGGTCCTCTAAGAGTCAGAGGATCATATTCAGAGCCTCACGTATATTTCAGTTAACACAGTTTTATTACCTATCAAATTAAGTTCAATTTATATCTTTCTGGGATTTCAAGACCCCTGGATCTACACACATACCTAAACCAGTCAAAAAGTAAGATAGTTCCAAAACTGAATCCCACCTCCACCATTTTAAAGTATGCAATTTTAGGCACATTTTACAATGTTTCTGTTCCCCATTTTCATTTTAACACTCATTTTTTTTTTTTTTGGTGAAGAGCTAGAGAACATTGATACAGCAACTACTATAATACTAGTACATAGGGGGTTATAGTTATGATAAATTTTCCTACTAGTCCTTGGGGCGCCTGGGTGGCACAGTCGGTTAAGTGTCCGACTTCAGCCAGGTCACGATCTCGCGGTCCGTGAGTTCGAGCCCCGCGTCGGGCTCTGGGCTGATGGCTCAGAGCCTGGAGCCTGTTTCCGATTCTGTGTCTCCCTCTCTCTCTGCCCCTCCCCCGTTCATGCTCTGTCTCTCTCTGTCCCAAAAATAAATAAACGTTTGAAAAAAAAAATTTTTTTTAAATAAAAATTTTCCTACTAGTCCAAACTGGAATTTAAAATGATGAAACAGTTTTTGCCTATAAACTTGTAGGAAAAAAGAACAAGCTGGCAGTGGATTAAAGGTGCCACCCTATAAAAATCATCTTCTATAATGGTAAGGCAGGTTGGATTGGAATTGTGATATTCAATACGGTAGCTACCAGCCGCAAGTGGCAACTGATCATTTGGGATGCGGTCAAGCCAAACTGAGATATGTGGCAAGTATAAATACACATCGGATATCAAAGAACTAGATTAAAAATACAAATGACTTCATTAACAATTTTTATATTGATGATATGTTGAAATGGTGCTTTGGCTTACATGAAAAATCTTAGCTTATTAAATAAAAAACCTTAGATTATTAAACTTTTCAAATATCATAAAGTCAGCTTTCCTGTTATTGAGTTTTTTGCTCTGAATTCAAAATACTATTTGATGTTTTTCTCTCATGTTTTCCAAGGGAAAAAAATCAATTTTCCTCTTATCCTTAGCTCATTGGCTGAAGCGTTGTTTCCATTCCAAACAAATCAGTTTCTATCCTAGGAAAGAACATGTAAAATAAAATCTTATAGAAAGTATTATAATCATTTATATTTTATAGTTCTTTATACTGCAAGCAATTTCTAATTATTTAGACTGCATTTAATTGGTTAGTGATTTGGGACATAAATATATACATTCAATTCGTGTGTCTCAGTGATCTTTTCTAGGCCAGCTTTTGTGCATACAATGATAAAAGGATGTGGAGCTCCTATCTGGCTTTCTTTGGTCAGTTTTATTATATATTCTCTTGAGTGACAGAGTGTAAGATACATTTATTTACTGATCATTGGTTAAGTACCTGTTATGGGCCAGATACCATTGTTGATGCTACAGTGAACAGTAAAAGAAAAAAAAAAAGGGGGGGGTGACCTGGGTGGCTCAGTTGGTTAAGTGTTGACTTCAGGACTTCATCTGTCCTGATGAGTTCGTGAGTCCAAGCCCTGTGTCGGGCTCTGTGCTGACAGCTCAGAGCCTGGAGCCTGCTTCAGATTCTGTGTCTCCCTCTCTCTCTGCCCCTCCCCTGCTTATGCTCTGTCTCAAAAATAAATAAACATTTTTAAAAAAGAAAAAAAAAGTCTCTGTTTTTAAGAAGTTTAAATTTTGTAGGGAGGAAAAATCATAAACCGATAAGCAAACACATATGCATGTCAAAGTGATGAGAAATCAAAATAGAAAAATATGTCCAGGTAAGAGGACCGAGTGATAGAAGAATTGATATCTTATATAGAGTGGTCAGAGGCCTCTCTAATGAGATGGCATTTAAGCAGAATAAAATTATAAGATAAGCCTCACACATATTTTTTAGAAAAGAGCATTCCAGTGGAAAGGATCGTGGCAAAGGCACCAAGCCTGGAGCATGTTTTGGGTTACCAAGAAGTCCAAGATATCTGGAGTGAAGTAAGCAAGGGAGAGAGCCATAGAGCCAAATTGTTTCAGAGTGTGTAAAACAAAAGAGGACTTCTGTTTTAATTCTGAGTGAAATCAGACATCTTACAGGGTTCTCATGGAAGTACACAAGATATGACTTGCACAGGGATTTTTAATGCATCACACATCCCATCAAGTGGTTCATATTTCTTATGTAATTTAATCCCAAAAGTTCTAATATCTCCACTCTACTGTTGACCAAACTGAAGGTCAAAGGGAATAAATAACTTGACCAAGATCACATAGCTAATAAATCAAGGGGTAGAATTCCAGTCCTATTCTTCTCACTTAAAAACATCCAAGTCATTTGAAATTTGGCATCATAAAATGTGGATGAGATGAAAATTTCAAGGAAAAGAAGAAAATCATTCAGTACGTATAGAAATAACAGAGAATAAGAACTAAGAATGTCGATAGATTTTTCTTTCAGTTTTTGATCCTTCATATTAAAGTTTATACAATTACTATGGGGAACAGATAGCAGATGATATCCGATATATGTTCACAAAATAAGTACATGACCACTTAGAACTAGAGAGAGGAAGGCACATTTCAACATGTAAAGATAACAATGTTTAGGCGGTTGCCCCCCCCCCACAAGGTCCCCAATTACCATCCCACCAGGCCCATGGCTGCAGGAAGATTATACCTTCCATTGCGTTGTCTTCAGGCAATGTGACTGATTTGGGGTAAGAAAACATGAGGGAAAGAGCAATGAGACACATGCCTGCTGGGCACAGAAGCGGTAAGAGCCAGGATGTAGTCTTACAATCTCCCTTTATTATAATCTGGGCATGGCCCAGATAAGGGACTCAGTGGGAGTCCCAGGATGAAGAGGAACCTCAGACAATATTTAACATGGGCAAGTAATTAAGCTTAGATTTCACTAATTCATTCCCAGTCTGTAAACTTGCAAAGTCACCTAATGGAAGTAAAGAGGGGAAGTAAAGTAAGTTGAAAATTGAAAGGTCTTCTTTAGCCTAGCTACAATGTACCAACTAAATATAGATGGGGAGAATCTGTGGATATCATGTATCTCAAAGACTTCCAAAGTACATCTACATTTTAGTTGTTAGGAACACTTTACTTTCAAACAAGAAAATAAGAATATAATATAATGAGAATAACTCAGAATATCAATTTTAAACCATTACTGAAATACTCCATCCCTACAAACAGCCAACCAAGAATCTTTACATAATCTTTAGCCAAAACCTAGAGTTATGGATATTTCTTTTTTATACACGGCATTGGAATACACGGCATTCCAAACTCATAAGCTACACAGCTCCTGAAGAAGCTTGTTTTACTGACATCACTGAATGTAACAAGAGAATGGCCAAGATAATCAAGATATTTCCAAGCACTCCTTTATTCTCACATCCAGAATAATAAGTAGGACGACATACTGGGTGAAAAAATAAAAATACATGCTTCCTGGAGATAGGAGAGAGAACCGAAAGTTCAAAAATAAATTTAACAGTTAAGCATGATATTAATAAACTTCAAAAACCATCTGAGCCAACATTGCACAAGATTATTCTATCCTATGGTTTTCAAATTTTTATAACTTTATTTAATTTCCATAAGCTCTTGTTCTTAATAACATGAATAATAATAAAAGGCACAATGCATTAGGAACCTACTTTGTGGTAGTCTTTCTGCATATAATTTTACATAGTCCTCACATACCCCCATGAGAATACTTTCGGTACCTCTATATTTCAAAAAGAACAAAATGAGAACAGAAAAATTATGATTTGTCCCTGTTCAGTAATGGTGCTAAGAATCAAAAGTTGATATATTTTTTTTAATTTTTTAATGTTTATATATTTTTTTGAGAGACAGAGAGAGAGCAAGAGCAGAGGAGGGGCAGAGAGAGAGGGGGAGACACAGAATCAGAAGCAGGCTCCAGGCTCCAAGCTGTTGGCACAGAGCCCTACGCGGCACTGCAACTCCCAAACCATAAGATCATGACCTGAGCTGACGTCGGACGTTTAACTGACTGAGCCAACTAGGAACCCCAAAAGTTGATATTTGTGTTCCAAAGACCATTCTAAGTATTTTAGACTTTTTCCTATACTTTCCTATAAACATATGAAGATTTTTTAGGGGCGCCTGGGTGGCTCAGTCGGTTGTGTCCAATTCTTGATTTTGGTTCAGGTCATGATCTCAAGGTTTGTGAGTTTGAGCCCCGCACCAGGCTCTGCACTGATAGAACAGAACCGGCCTGGGATTTTCTCTCTCCCTATCTCTCTGCTCGTCCTCTGCTCTCTCTGTCTCTCAAAACAAGTAAACTTAAAAAAAATTTTTTTAAGTAAATAAACATATGAAGATTTTTTACATCATTTTATTTTTAAATATTTTATAAAATACTTTGAAATTTTGACTATTTAAAACTATTGAAGTTTATTATCCTAGAGTCTCTCAAAGAGGAGACTGTAACTCCCACCAGATATACGTAGGGGGCTTTGTGCCCTTTGTGTGCCCAGCACATAGTTGGCACATAGTAGGTGTGAATGAGCAAAGGGGTCAAAATATCTGTAGTCTATAGTAAAGTCATACATTTCACTTATATCTTGGGACTTATTAGGAAAATATACACTGAAAATTATGGATTGTAATATAAGAGACTGTATCTATGTCAGAAATAGCCTATTAGGGAAAAAAAAAGAAACTTGGTGAATAGGGTAGATTTCAGGGGGAAAAAAGGAAGAGACTTAAATACATCAAGATGGTGAGGTTCCCATCTGTATCAAAAGGTCTACCTTCACGACCAACTGAGAAATGAGGGAAAATTAAATTACAAGATTTTTGTTTTTAAAGTCAGGAAAGAAACTTGCCCTGATATTGATAAAAATCATGCAGGAGGGGTGCTTGGGTGGCTCAGTCAGTTAAGCATCCAACTTCAGCTCAGGTCATGATCTCTCAGTTCATGAGTTCAAGCCCCACATCAGACTCTGTGCTGATAGCTCAGAGCCTGAAGCCTGCTTCAGATTCCGTGTCTCCCTCGCTCTCTCTGCCCTCCCCACTTGTACTCTGTCTCTCTCTCTCTCTCAAAAATAAATAAAGTTTAAAAAATTTTTAAAAAATCATGCAGGATATCATATTTAAGTCTCCTGATAAAAGATTCTCTCTTCATGCCAACAATTATATGTTTTTGTTTGTTTGTTTTTAATTTTTTTTTCAACGTTTTATTTATTTTTAGGACAGAGAGAGACAGAGCATGAACGGGGGAGGGGCAGAGAGAGAGGGAGACACAGAATCGGAAACAGGCTCCAGGCTCTGAGCCATCAGCCCAGAGCCTGACGCGGGGCTGGAACTCACGGACCGCGAGACCGTGACCTGGCTGAAGTGGGACGCTTAACCGACTGCGCCACCCAGGCGCCCCTGTTTGTTTGTTTTTTAAGCAACCATTATCTGACTATGTCTTCGGGTTTAGTGTAAAACCAGGAGGAAAATAACAGGAGAAGGAGCATGACTTCAGTAGCACTGCTCTCCAAGGCAGGGGGAAAAAAACCTCATAGAATCATTGGTCTCATGAGCAATTCAGGCAAAGTTTCACATAAACAGCTAATTCATTGGAAGCATAGCCAAAAGGAACATTAACATTTTCCTAGGATTTCACAAAGTCTCACTGATACTAGTCAACAGAGTTGCCTTCCTGCCTGTTTTAGCAGCAGCAAGAAACCAGAAATTATGATTAAGAAACCTGTTTCTGTAGCTGTCCAATTTTTAGTGGATAAGAATTAGATACTTAATTAACCTCAAAGTCCAGACTATACAAAAATCGAGAGCTACAATTATGTGCTATGAATTGAGACCATGAAAAAGAAAGACTAGGTAAAGTAGTTCTTTAGGAGCAGTGAAGGTCATCATAGTAATCCAATGTGGGAAAAAGATTAACAGCCATAGCTTGTACTGGGGTATAGCTTTAAAAGGACTTTCACATATATTGTTATCCCTTTCCCATGTGAGCATAAATGGGGAATTAGGCCAATGGATAATTCAATTCATTTCTTTGATACTGGTTCCATGTAGACTGTGGGCTTTGTAGACTAATGCTATGTCAACATCTACTTAAGGACAGTGAAGAACCTTTAGTAAATGGCTAAAATAGGAGCTTGAAATGAATAAAACTGACAGAAAGTTTTGGTGATACTGAAGGAGGAGATGCCGATAAGACGTCTATGAGATGCCTTTGGAGAAGCTCATTCAGAAGTATTTATTAAATAATTTCAGTGATAAACCTAAAATCATTGTTTCTGAAACAAACTCAAGTGTACCTAGCCTAATTCTTTTACACACACACACACACACACACACACACACACACACACACTCAAAATCACAGTTACTTATGTGAAATTTAATTGCACTAAATATGGCAGTCTGATCAATGTGTAGAAATTTACATCCTGGTTAGTGATCCATGAGTAGAATGGCAGAACATATTTTACTCAATTCTTCTTCAAATATAATTCAATGCATTATTAGCTTAGTAATCACTAACTATCTTCATCTGCAAAACAGTTCTTTTAAGTAGGCTCCACACCCAATGTGGGGCTTCAACTCATGACCGTGAGGTCAAGAGTCACATGCTCTACCCCCTGAGCCAGCCAGGCACCCCATCTGTAAAGCAATTTTGCTTTAGACAAGAATTTTTTTTATGTAGTGCATACAACTTTGGTGCCTTTTCTTAAAAAGCTATGAGTCTGGTGTTGTAGAACAATGCCAATAGATCTCCCCCTTTTCTCTCCCTTTACTAAACTGTGGTAAAGGATAAAAAAGAATGCAACACTTCATTTTTAATGCTATCATCATTCTCAATATGACCTAACCAGTAAAAACTGCAGAATCAGCAGTAGATCCAGACCTAGGGATTGTCTTTAAAAAGAGAGAGAAGAAACACACATGAGCTGCATCCAAAAAGCTGTCATTAGACTTAGGGATGAAGTTTGCTTTTGGCTACTGCTAAGCTCAGCAATTGCTACTTCTCCACTTGTGACTGGTTATCTACTTTACAAAGAAGAGATTTAGAGAATATTTTAAAAGGAACCTTTACTGTGAAAACCTTGGTCATAAACTTCAGTTGAAAACAAATTTTATTAGGTGCCTACAATGTACAAGGCAGGGAGCTCATGAAAATGATAAGTAGTTTTTTCCACCCCGTAGGTTCTAGACACTCAATAAATATGAATAAATGGATTTATTTGACAGGTAAAGGTTGACAGAAATTCGTTTTTTACTATTTCTATGTGTTTTCAATTTCTAGCTTCACCATAGCTCTTAAAGATAGTTTTAAAAATTTCCAAAATATGGATGAACTGAGCTTACCAAACCTAACTTATTCCTAAAATGTAATTCAAAGCTTTACATCTTAGAGGTGTATTAGCACTCTGAAGCTACAAGGTCATCATTCAGTTTGCTATAGAAGAAGTAGAAGACTGTGTCAATGAGTTAGGAAGTTAGAGCAGGGTGGTAATGAAGCCAGAAAAGCCAAAGTTAGCTCTCTAAAGACCTTAATCCCAAGTCTTGTCAAAACGGAATGTAGCTCACACATTCAGTTTTGAGAAATGAGGAGGAGGAAGATGATATTCTGTGCCAAGCACTGTGCTAGGTCACTTAAGTTATGTAATCCTTACAAAAGTTCCATGAAGTCGAAACTTTTGATACCTCATTTTAGAGTTCACACAACCAAGACTCAAGGAGGTGAAACAACTTGTCTAGGCACAGAAGTGGTAGAACCAGGATTCAAACTCAAGCTGTCTGTATCTGAATCCTATACAATACTGACTCAGTCTTGTGGGATTGCAGCATGGAAAGGCATTGGACTTAAGGGCACTTAGTGTCTGTCCCGCATTGTTGTGCATTCCACTAAACTGAGACATTTTGCATTTATCTGCTTTTACCTAAAAACTAAGGAAAATGGACTCTTGCCTAGATTTCTTTTTTCTTCAATAGCAGTGCCAACCCTTGGATTTGTGCATAACAGCACATTCAGGTAGCAGTTCTGTTCCTGTAAGAGCAACACAAACATCCTGTCTATCTATTCCTTTAGAGAATGTCAAGCAAATAGTTTCCTCCCCAGATTCCATGTCAAAATGGAGTTTGTTTCATGTTTTACACCAAAGAGAGGGTCTATGCCAAGTTTAAATTAAGAACAAAAGTCAAAGTAATGGTGCATCAGTTGTGGGTTTGGCAATTGCAAGGAAAGATAGCCTCAAAGAAAACTCATACCTTTTATGGAAACCAAATATTGACCACAATTGGCACACAGAAGACTGCACGGACAAACAAAACTGCTGGATAAACAAATCAAAATTACATAGGAAGCTGACACCCATTCTTTACAGTGGAAAACCAGAGATAAAAATGAGTCACAAATTTTATATTCTTGGAAAGGATAAATGTCCACCCATCTGGTAATATGTTTTTTAAAAAAAACTTCCCTGAAGATATCTAATATTTCCAAGATTTTCTTTAATAACAAACTAAGAATAACTGCAACGTGTTAATGTCACAGAATGACTGACTATAAACTCAGTTGTGAAAGGAAAAATAAAACATGAACAATGTGTTATTTGTACTGTGCGATTTAATAATATAACACGTATTCGCAGCTTCTTATAGCATTTCTAGATTATGAAAGTAAAGTATGCATATATCTGTGTGTGTGTCTGGTTGGGGTGGATTTGGGTTTGAGACGGGGGAAAAAAGAATCCTTTCAAAGACAGCTCTCTACAAGACTGGTATTTTTGAAGTCAGGAGGCTTAGAAGGGCGTAAGACATTAGTCATCTTTGTTGTCAAGCGTCCCATGTTTACTTTCCCCTACCCCCACACCAAACTCAACTTTCATATGCTTAATAGATTCTAAAGAAACAACACAATCAACTTGCTCAAACTAAGATTTACTGTCTCTTTGGGAAGTTACAAACAACAGAACTCTTTAGCCCATCACCCCTAAAATAAAAAAGAGAATTCCAGACAATTCTTACAATTAGTCTTGAGATTGTAGCAATCACTAAGCAAATTAGAAGGGCGTTCATGTAGCCAGCGGCACCTTCGTTTTCAATTCTAAGTGAACTATAAAGTAAAAAACTGCATGCCTGTTAGTTTTCAAAACCTTCAAAATGGATATACTATCATTTCTTGTGAGCTTTTTGTTTTCCCTTTTTTGTTTACCTGATTTGTGATAAAATCCATGTGAAAGTATTTCTGACCCCTTTTTAATGCTAATGGTATACCTTGCGATAGTCTAGTCTATCATTTGTCACTGTGTATCACAATTAGTGAAGGCCATTCCGGTCTTTAACTGGAGACCTGAGGTCCACACAACCTGCTTTACTTAGTACACCCAGAAATCTCACTAAAAATGAGAGCCCCAGTCATACTCATCTCAGTACGTAAGCCAGGGCCATCTTTCTTTTTGTGTTCTCAAAATTTTCACCTGTATTAAAATAATCATGGCATCTTTGACTTTTAAGGGGAAAACAGAAGCTATTCCATCTCATCTTCACCAAACCAAAGAATTACTGTATCTCTCACTTGGCAGGGGCTCATGACTTTTGGGAGAATCAAGTTGGCTTCTTGGAGCTTTTATTTGAAAGAAAATATTCCAGCATCTGTTCCACTGGTAATTTGAATATTTGAAAAGAACTGGTCAGCCTTTTGACTAACTGTTTACTTAGGACTCTCTTAAAATGTGGCAAACAGACAACAGTACAACCTTCTGGATGCAGCCTAAATATCATCCAGTGCAGTGTGTCCATAACCTCTTCTTATCTTTCCCATGTTTCCATTGTATCTAAGGTTTTTACTTTTAGCAGCAGCTTCACACTAGTGGCTCGTATGAACATTCTGGTCATATAAAAAAGCCCCAGCTTAACCTTTTTAAAAAGCATCATTTGCTAGAAAGCTCTGCCTGTACCACCTTAAAACTGCCCAAATTGATTTTTAAAATAAATATTTATGTTTAAATTTAATCCCATAATTTGATGCAGTCTGTCAACTTAAGCTATTGACTTTGTGCCCTGATTTTCTCACCCATCATATCAATGCTGCCTTCTATATTTCTATCATCTGCAGAAGCTGATTAAATATCTTTTATGCCTTTATCTAAGTTTTAATACATTTTAAAAAAATGAATGTTAAACCTAGTCTCAGGGTGAAGCCTTCACAGTCTGATGTTTAGATATCCCTCAAAATAACAGAACTGTTAGAAATGTAACGTTCCCTTTATATTCCTTCTCTGTTCATCTGATGTCCATCAGCACAGTCTGATGAGAATCACTCTTTAGAAATGGAGTTCACATCAAGTTTTCCTTCATCATGCCTGTCATCATTAAATAATAACATTTCTTTTCAAGAGTTCTGAGTAAGACTGTAGTGGGAGAATCTTTCCCATTTCACTTTGTAACATAGAATTTGTTGTAAACAACGTGGGATGGTTTTTAGCAAACGCTTAATATCACAATTATCTCAACTTACAAGGTCAATTTTTGTTTGTTTTTGTCTTTAACGTTTATTACTTATTTTTGAGAGACAGAGCAAGAATGGGGGAGTGGTATAGAGAGAGAGGGAGACACAGAATCTGAAGCAGCCGCCAGGCTCTGTGCTGTGAGCACAGAACCAGATGCAGGGCTTGAACCCACAAACCATGAGATCATGACCTGAGCCTAAATCAGACTCTTAACTGACTGAGCCACCCATGCATCAACTTATAAGGCCAATTTGAATCTTACCCACAATCTTGATATATAATTTTTTTGTCATCTATAACAATGGAAATCTTGGATCTGACAATGAATAAAGCAAAACACAAATGGAGATGGAACGTGTATATTGATTGTGATAACCAGATTGCTCAGGCAGCTTTGTGGAGACACCACCATGACACTGAATGTTTGATGCTGTAATTTTCCATTAAGAATCACAGATTGTGTTTGACTGAAGAATCACTAGTAAGAAGTGATAGCACTGGAAAATTTATAATACTGTCATTTATTTTTTACATGCTGCTTTCTTTTTTTTTCAACTTTTTAAATTCTATTTATTGTCAACGCAGTTAACATACAGTGTAGTCTTGTCTTCAGGAGTAGAACCCAGTGTTTCATCCCTTACATATGACACCCAGTGTTCATCCCAACAAGAATGATTTTCTTTTAATCCGACAAACACTACATAGATTTTATCTACCACCTTTATTTTTCTTAGACAAAACTTGACAGAATGTAATCAACAGACTTAATCTATTGTCACATAAATGCATCTCATAATTCAATAAATTTTTACTTTAAAAAAAAGAATAAAAGAGTCTACAATATATAGCAAGACACTACTTTCAAGGCATCAAATGTTTTGGGTGTCAAAGTGCAACTGAGTCTGAAAAGTGTCTATTTAATTTTTCGATTTTTCCAAACTTTAATAACAATTCAGACTATACGGCATTTCACAGAACTAAGCAGTAGAAATAATAATCCTGGAAAAATGAGTCATCATTTCATCTTTCCAAAGCACGAGAGTAACTGAAATGCTGTATGTGAGAAAAAGAGTTCCCAGTTGGCTACTGTCTTAAACTTTAAGTCCAAAAACAGAGAAATCTTCTTCCTGTTTGGTATATACGCACTTTGCACTCAGAGTCATTAGTCACATTTTTTAGCAATAACTCATTGTCCAACTATCTGATATCTTATAATTCTATTTCCCCAATCTTCTTCTCTCCAACTCCTTCTCCAAATAGATTGACATATCTTGGAAGACAAATCATTCCCTTTATTTCTATGTATTTCTCGTAAGGCCTGAAACAGTATTAGGTATGTAATATAATGTACACACACACACACACACACACACACACACACAGTAGTATACATACCTGTACACAGACTGAAAAAAAAACATGGGCTAGGAACTGTATTTTTACAAGGATTTACATCACAGCTTACACGGAAATGTCTTTGCATTGATTTCTAATGGGGCTCTCCTAGTGTTTCTGGGCAACCTCCTGCAATTTTCATGTAAATTCATTTATATATTGACTAAAGCTGTGTTTGTGCTCTGATGGTAGATCTGAGCAGTTGTGACAGAAAATATGGCCCACAAAGCCAAAAATATACGCTACCTAGTTCTATAAGAAAATGTTCATCAACCCGTGATGTAGGTAAAGTATACAGAGTAGATCTCAACAAAGAGTAATAGTAGAGCTGTACTACAGTAATAGGTTTTCTTTTAATTGCTATTTTACTGTTATTATCAGCTTGCCAATTGGGAATCAGGCTATTGCTCTTTACTAATGGATCCTAGGATATGTTCCTATATTTTGACCTTAGGTCTTTAGCTAATCTTGTGGGGTCTGCATGGATGTCTAGTCTAAGTTTTCAGAGTAGGGCTGTCTTGATCTCTAATCCATTTTCCCATATAGATCCGTGTTCTCATATTCCTTGAGAGTTCATCAAGGTCCCATTTATTTTAGAAGTTTTTTTTTTATTTATGTTTTGTTCTTCTATATCAAGGACTACCAGAAAGGTGCAATGCTATCCTGTTTGACTTAGAATATGCATGTAACTCCACATAGCCCTCATGATTACTCAGCAAGCCTTTGATTCAGCCCTAATGGAGTCTTGATTGCATTCTCCTCCATAGTTGAGCCCCAACTTTCCTACTATCCTCAAATCTTCTCAGTCTCCTCCTCCCTAAGTGCCCTCAACTCATCCAAGGATTATTTACTAAGCATAAACTCTCCTTCTTGATGTAGATCATGACTTCTGTAGATAGCACCTTGAAAGCTCCTTTCTCCCCACTTGAAGATATAGCTGGCTTCATCTGCACACATCCTTTCATTCAGTTCCTTTCCAAGGAAATATATTTTATCTATGCTCCTGGGCTTAACCCCAGTCTTCTAGGCAATTTGTTCCATCAATTGTACTTTGCTCCTTTATCATCATGTCTTTCTCACCCATCCAACTAACTCATATATTTTCAGCTTTCAAAAGAACCGATGATTTCCACCTGGCTAAGTGGTCCAAACTCCTACTGGGATAATAAGAGGGCAGAAGATAGCCTCAGTGTCATGAAGAATGGATGATACAATACTTACCATTAATAAAGTGCTTGTTTTAATTAGTAACTTGTTTGATAAATTCCAATGATATGAAAATCAGAAAAATTACTGCAACACTTGTTTTTAAACAAAAGACAATACCTTAGTCCTAGACTGCTAGTTTTTTTAAATAAAATATGGTTATACTAGAGAGTTCCTCATCACACTTATTTAACACCTCATTTTCCAAAACAAGATGCAGAGATATAGTTACTGTTCACCACTTGAAATGCAAATCACACATAGACAGATGAAATTATCTAGCATCAAAGGACATTCTGAGGACTTATTTTAGAACCACTGCACTCTTTTAAGTTCATTATCTTCAAAAATCCATTATGATTTCTGATAATAAATATTTAAATATTTCAAACATTATTATTCATTCTGTGACATACCTTCCCCCCTACTTTTTTTTTTAAATCAATAAAAATACCATTAAAAATACTTGGGGAAAAAAGAACAAAAACAAACAAAAAAATCCCACACCACAGTGAAAATCTGAGGATAACAAAGATATATAGAATCCTAGGAAGCTCCACTGTTTACAAGCTCCCTGCAAATAGACTCAGGAGAAAGACTCAGTGTCCTGTATATGCTTCCACTTATTAAATAGAGAAGTCCTTTTGCTATACATGAGGCTTCTCACTCACTTCTATAGCCCCTTTTGCAGAAACCTAAGATTTTAAAAACCAGGACAAGACAGGCATTTTTGAGGGAGAGATACCAGGGTTTTCAGCTTGGGAAGACTAGGTTCTCTATAAGCAAAACAAAACAAAACAAAAGACTGTACAATTGTTAGAGAAACATTTGTTGAAAACCTTTCCTTATCCCATCAACTGCCTCAGCATATTTGTCAAAAATCAATTCACCATGTGTGGGTCTGTTTCTATATGCTCTATTCCCTTCCACTGATGTATATATCTGTGCTTTCATCCACACCACACCATTTTAATAACAGGAGCTTTATAGCAGGTCTTAAAATCAAAAAGTGTAAATAAATAGTTTCATTTACCTCTTTCAAAAATCCTTTGTTCTAAGTTGTTTGCATTCCTAATAATTATTCTCTATTTCTAAAACACAAACAAACAAAAACAGCTGGAAGACAATTTCTATAAAGGATGCACAGGCAGGTCACTAATTAAAGATTTTTATGTGTAATGAGTGAGGAAACAATAAAAATAAGCAATAAGATCCTCAATATTTATTGAAGAATAAATGGTAATTTTTAAGGCAAATTTGTGAGGCTGTATAAGAAAATCAAGAGATCACCATGTTCTTAACAAAGGAATTCAAATTAATTAAATAAGAGCTTATAGCCACTTTTTACATTTTCTATTGTATAAAGATCAATTAATGCCAAAAAGCATGAAGTCATAAAAAATTAGTTATCAATGAAGAAAGACAGACCTTAATTTGCCATCATACTCATCTGCAAAACAAAATTCCTAAATAAAATTCAGCAATGCCAACAATTTGTGTGTGTGTGTGTGTTTGTGTCAGACAGAGAGAGCACACGCATGTGCAAGCAGGGATGGGGGTTGGACATTTAACCAAGCCACCCAGATGCCCCAGTGTCTACAATTTTAATAACCAACCAATAATTTTCTATTTAACCACATTTTTATTCATATATAAAGGTAAGATAAAGACATTATCAGTAATTCAAACTATTTATCAAACTATTAGAACATGTACCTTACTTAGGTGAGTGAATAATGATTCAAATGTAACAGATCTTGAACAAGAAAGAAATGTTAGCAATCAGAATAAAAATAAGTAAAAGTTGTCTAAATGTAGTAGGCATGGCAAAAACAAAACTGAAAACAGTACAAAAAGTTAAAAGTACATATGTATAAAATGTATATATATAATGTAAAAATTAATAGCTGTAACAACCTAAGTCCAAAACTTCAGATTATTATATATTTTTTAAATTTTTTTTTCAACGTTTATTTATTTTTGGGACAGAGAGAGACAGAGCATGAACAGGGGAGGGGCAGAGAGAGAGGGAGACACAGAATCGGAAACAGGCTCCAGGCTCTGAGCCATCAGCCCAGAGCCTGATACGGGGCTCGAACTCACGGACCGCAAGATCGTGACCTGGTTGAAGTCGGACGCTTAACCGACTGCGCCACCCAGGTGCCCCAGATTATTATATTTATAACAATGAAAAGTAATGAATAAGTTGATATAGGTGAGCAAAAAAATAAAAACTGCTAAGTGTATCATACTTTATATATTTTCTGTTTCATTTCATTTCTCCATTTTTTCTCATTTTCTTCTCTCTTACTATGTGTGCCAATTTTATTTTGTTAATGTTATTTCTTTTCTTAAACTTTTTAAACATTTATTCATTTTCGGACAGAAAGAGAGAGAGCACAAGTGAGGGAGAGGCAGAGAGAAAGAGAGGAAAGGGCAGAGAGAGAGGGAGACAGAGAATCTGAAGCAGGCTTCAGGATCTGAGCTGTCAGCACAGAACCCGACACAGGGCTTGAACCCATGAATGGCAAGATCATGACCTGAGCCAAAGTTGGACGCTTAACCAATTGAGCCACCCAGGAGCCCCTGTTAACATTATTTCTAAAATCAACAAATATTAGTTCCAATCTTTACAGCCAGTGAGGAATGACATTTTAAGGAATACTTTTCCCATAAACTATTTTTTAAGTTTATTTATTTAATTTGGGAGAGAGAGACAGAGTGCATGAGTTCGAGGGGGAAAGGGAGAATCCCAAACAGACTCCTCACAGAGTCCCATGAAGGGCTAGACCCCATGAATCATTACATCATAACCTGAGGCAAAGTCAAAAGCCAGATGTTTAACCTAATGAGTCACCCAGGCACCCCTCCCCATAAACTATCTTTTTTTTTATATTGGACTCTCTTAATCTAATAACACACAATCCACCTGGCAAACTTCCAGGCACTTCTTTGTATCTGAAAAACCAAGGGCCAGAAAGTTGCTCAGGATTCCTCTGGCCCTTTTCTCCCAACCTTGATCCTCACATCCCTGACACGGCCTCACCCCGCTAAAGTATTCACAGCATTTGGGAGTTCACCTCTTTGCACACAAGCTTGCATCATGGTTGGAGAGTGCCAAAAAGAGCCGAGGCTTCTCTTCCAGGAGCCGAAATTCACCTCCAAGCATTATTCACTCATGTGTTCTACTTCTGCCTTCTGTAGTCTACTGGCTAGCCTTCTCTTTTTCAGGGTAATCACGGCAGCTTCTCTCCACTGAAGACCATTCAAGACCTCTTACCCTTCCATTTATTCTTTTAGAAAATGTCCCCTGTGAATGCATCCAGTACTATAGATGTGGTCTTAACCTGAGAATGGGATTTAGCAGTATATTATGACAGGTGAAATACTTCCTTTAGCTGGAAATATGCCTTCATTAATGTATGATGAGTTCTAATTCCATTGTTATCCTGTTTTTTTTTTCCAAAATGATTTATTTAACATACCCTTTCAAAGTTACTTATAAAAGAGCAACCCCTAGTCCAATATATAGCATATACATTTTCCCATAGATTTTTTTTTTTGGCAAAATCAGGTTTCTTCCAACCAATAATGTGTTTTTTGACTTCTTTGATGGTCTTTATTCTGTTATATATCATCTTATTGCTTTCTAAATGGATATTTTCTTAGTCTTTATTCAGATACTTTGTACCAGTTTTCTACATATTAGAAATGTTACATTAAAGAGGAAAATGTCCACAGATCCAATGAAACATATTTAAGCATTAAACTGAGTGCTATGTTAGTTTTCTCATGTCTACATAGAGATAATAACTACATTGTGGAAGTTTTAGAAAGACATGCAAAATCTACCAAGAATAGGAACTGAAAATAATTGGTGGGCAATAATAAAAGGTATTTATAAGTTCCCAACCCAAAACTAGAAATAAAGTGGCATCTTTTTCTTGATTGTATAACTGAAAAAATAGATAATGTTATTAATTGATAATATGGTTATTATCAACTTAAATTAATATACATTTTCTTTTAAGGCATTGATGACATTATTCTAATTCATACAAATGATTCAAACAGCTTTTACACTTTGTATTAAGATTTGATTAAACAATTTAAAATTATAGTGAAAAAAGTCACTGTGTGAATCATTATAAAACGCTAGGACATTTGTCTTTTAGACTCAATGTTTAAAGCTCCAGAACCATAGCCACTCACTACTTAAGAGAGACAATTATCCGTGTGGATTTGAATTTTCCATCATCTGACATTATTCCAATTTATTATTACTGTAATTTTCTGGGATCTGAAAGGTTGAGTAGAATAGTTGAGGTTAAAATAAAATCTGTTTACTTCTCACAAACTTATTTTTGTATCATTTTTAAATTTGCTGCTAAAGGAGTAGTTATGCTTTGGGTGGATTTGGCTTAAATCACTAAGATACAATTTTTACTACTAGCTAGAAACACCCAATTTAATCAGTTTTTCCAATAAAAACTGTCTTCTTTTTTAATCTGGTACGACCTTAATTGTCAATATCCACTGAGTCAATGAATGCTGAGTTTGCTCTTAGTAAATGTAGCTTCATGCTTCACTGGTGAACATACACAGAGGTAACAAAACAGTATAAACCTTATTCTCTACATTAAAAAAAGATGCTAAGATATGGGATTACACAGAACATGATACATATTTATAAATATGTAATGCCCTTGTTTTAAGAAAATATATTTAAAAACAATTAAAAACTAACATTTCTGTACTATGTAAGATGTGCCAAGCACTACTTTAAATTACCCCCCTTTAATGTTTACAGCAACCCTATCAGACAGGTATTTTTATCAAAATCTAACTAAAGAAGAAACTGAAATACAGAGGCCAATTCCTTGCCTCAAATCACACAATTAGTACTGAAGCCAAGATTTGAACCTAAACCCAGTTCCAGAACACACAACATGAGCCACTTTGCTATTCTACTTCCACTTACACTTTTTATCCCAAGTAATTTACTGAGGTATAATTACATCTAGAAAATGCATTAAGTCTTGAATATAAAGCTCACTAAACTTTGGCTTATGTACATGCCTGGGTAACCGCCACCCAAATCAAGATATATGTGTGTATGTATATATGTGTGTGTGTGTGTGTGTGTATGTGCACCCACTTGCACACTTTTAGGTCCAGCTCCTGTTCATTGTACTTTTGCTAATTTATTTAGAAAAGCTAATAAACTTGGAGAAAAAAGGAAGTGTCAGTAGAAGCCAGTGATAACTAATATTTACAGAGTACTTGCTAAGCGACCACCAATGTAGAGGGTGCTCTATACCTAATACTTTCCATAACCCTCCCAACTACCTTGCCAGGAAGACAGTACAACTGTCTCCATTTTGCAGATCAGGATCTGAAGTGTAGAGTTAAAAAAGTAAAAAGTTAAGAAGTTCAAAAGGTAAAGAGGTAGAGGCACCTGGGTGGCTCAGTCAGTTAAGTGTCCGACTCTTGATTTCAGCTCAGGTCGTGATCTCACAGTTCCTGAGGTCTAGTCCCGCGTTGGGCTCTGCTCTGAGCATGAAAACAGTTTGAAATCCTCTCCTTGCCTGTCTCTCTCTCTCTGCCCCTCCCCTTCTCATGCTCTCTCTCAGAATAAACATTTAAAAGAAAATGTAAAAGGTAAAGACGTAAAAGGAGATGACAAGATTGATGAATATTAAGAGAGATTTTTCAAGCCCAAGAAATAATTCCATAATCACCAGTTTAAATTTGATTTGCAATCCAGAATCCAAGCAGATGAGACTCCCTATCATGAGAGATTCACTACAGAATAAAGAGAAGGAAGCTAAAATTAAAGCATACATTCAGGAATGTGAGGAGGAAGATTAACTTGAAGACAGGAAATCTTAAAGGATGCCCACATTAAAAGGGATGGGGCAAGGTATCAAGGTATCAAGGTATCAAGGGAAGACAAGACAAGAGCTCCAGGCTCTGAGCAAAGGCTCAGAGGAGAAGTAGTGAAACTTTCACCCGAAAAGGACTAGAAAATCACGGGAAAGCATGCTTGAACCTTTCTAGAAAATGATCAGATTCAATCATCAAATCAATGGAAAATACTGGAAACACTTCTTTCAGAAAAGCAATGACCGTTGAATTCCTAAAAGGCAGAGGGTTTACTAGTAGCTGAAGAGCCCAATTAATCCCTATAAGTCCTTCCCAGAAATAACATATACAAAGCTTAGCCTTAAATTTGTGACAGTTGCTAATATTCTTTAGTTGTCCCTGCAATCTGTAGATAACGTTACCAAGTCTGGCCTTGTTCCCTTGACTTTTGTTTCCCCAGATGGAATGCTCACCCTTCTTCCCTTTTTATATGCCTTTAGTTTTGGTTCTTAATCCTGGGCATATATCAGAATCTCCAGAAGTGATTTTAAAACAGTATCAATGCCCACATCTTCAGGGAGAGGAGAAAATATAAAAGAAGCACCTGGGAGTTTTTTCAAAGTACACATGCTCCTTTCTCCACTCCTGTGATGTTGGGAGACAGGGTAGAGTTTTAGAATGTAGAGTTTGTAAATGACCCTTAGTGAATCCTGATATACTTCCCTCCTCCTGTTGTGACGGCTCCTTGGGTGAGCTCAATCTCTCCTGAGCCTTCAAAAAAAACATTTCTGTGCTAAGGACTCCTAAGTCTTATCACCATTCTAGATCTCTCTTCTTCCAAACCCACATAGTCATGTGCCTAGTGCATATTTCTGCCTATAACTCCAAAGAAACATCAAAGTCAATAGATTTTAATTTTTTAATTTTTTTTTAATTTTTGAGAGAGTGAGAGAGAGAACGTGCAAGCACAAGTGAACGGGGGAGGGGCACAGAGAGAGGGAGACACAGAATCCTAAGCAGGGACCAGGTTCTGAGCTGTCAGCACAGAGCCCAACATGGAACTCAAATCCACGAACTGCGAGATCATGACCTGAGCCAGTCAGATGCTTAACCAACTGAGCCACCCAGGCACCCCAAGAGATTTTTTTTAATGTTCTCTCTGCCTCCCTGATCTGGCTGGATAGTGTTAACACACAGAGAACCATCCTAAATTTGTCTTTCACCCCACATCTTTATTTCTTCATCCTCTCCCAGAGTTAAAAGAAGGCTGAAGGAAATTTTAGGAGAAAAAAAAAAGTAGCCTAATTTTGGGCTCAAAGCACATCTTACCTGATTACTGCACTACGTTTGAATTGGCCTCATTGACACTAGTCTTGTTCTTCTAAAATCCATCCTCCACAGCACTGTCCAAGAGACTACCCGACTATGTCACTCATTGACCTAAATCTTGGGCAAAAGCCAAGACTCTTATAGTGACCTACAGTGCCACCTAGGGGCTGTGTGCATACAGACTGCATCTTGAATTTAGTTTCTTTAGAATAGTATTACATTAGTGGACCCCAATGATTCACAAATTCCAGTATTTGTGCTTTTGTCAGAGTTCTATCCCTGTGAACTTGTGTTTCACTTTAACTATAATCTGTCCTAAGCCTAAATTGCACTCTTGAGAATTCTTAACTGACATGTAAGGAGTATATCTACCTCCTCCAGAAGGACCTCATGGAGAGAAGAGGTATTGAGATTGCATAGAAGAAAGAAAAGCTATGTTGTCTCACTAGCCCAGTGGATCCCAGGTCCCAGTCTGTAAATTGGATAAATCCACATTAGTTACTACCAGCAGGACCAGCAGAAGAACCATTCAGCTGAACCCAACCCAGACTGCAGAATCACGAGCAAATGATTGTTTTTTGAAGATATTAAGTTTTGAGGTATTCATTATATTTCAACAAAAATATAAAACAGCTTCTGGATCTGGGAAGGGTTTTCACATCTATTTGTGGTATATATTGACCATCAGTAGGAGAAAACTGATTTAACGTTACTTGACTATTTGGTAAGACTGAACAAATAAGGTTTTTTTCTTTTTTTTTCTTTCTTCCCTTCCCTTCCCTTCCCTTTTCTTCCTTCCTTCCTTCCTTCCTTCCTTCCTTCCTTCCTCCCTCCCTTCCTTCCTTCCCTCCTTTCTTTCTGAAATAGCTTCTAATACATATGACCTGAACAATGTTTACTTGGATCCGTTATACAGAATGTAATAGTGGTCAACTACAAGCATTACAGATTTTCCAGAGTGTCTTTGCAAAATGTAATGAAGATACACTGCAAGAAGACATAGTTAGCTGAACGGCTAACAAGATCAGTAAGTCCATTTTAGAATCTCTCTTTGGGTAGCAGATGGGAAGTGTAGACATCAGAGGGATGCGGGCATACTAATCAAACCTAGGAATGGTGGTGTTAAAAATGTCCTATTGTTATTTTGATAATTCTTTTAAACATTTTAAATATTTTGCTTCATTTTTAAGCAAATGCTACATTTTGCTACATTTTTAAGTAGTGGTATTCACTCATTCATTGCACATAGCACCTCCTTTTATGAACAGTTGTGTTTGGAGTTACAACAGCAGATTCAAAGGGCAGGTATGAAAAATCAAATTTTAAAGTAAGGAAGTAGGTTTTTATAATCTGTCTTCCAAAAATCAATATATATACATATATATATATATATTTCTGATATTAATGATAAAATAATTTCTAATAGTACAGAAACTACAGAAAAAATTTTACAAGATAAACAATCACCCTGAATACTAAGAAAGTCTTTAATCAACCTAAAACAAAAAAAATTGGGCTCCTGCCAGGGGGCATCTTCAGCTTACAGGAGAGTTTAACATGTTTTTCTTCTTATTTTTACATCCTTCAAATTCAACTAACCATTGTTGAGCTCCTATGGTGAACAGTCACCTACACTCTCCTTTAGGGTAATTTATTTATTAATAATATTCTTCACACACACTCGCTTGCATTGACATACAAATCCTATTTAAGGATAATTAAACTACGTGTTTATATTCGAAGGTAAATATCATTTTCTAGCACTCTTATTAAAATGACATTGTAAACAAATCTCCAGCGCACTCATTTTCAATAGGAATAAGACTTTAAAAGACTCTGTCACATTCTGCATAATTTTCCATTTATTTTGTTTAAAATATCTTCTTTATCCTGTTGTGCCTAATATATGTAGTTAGGTGAATAATCTCATGTTCCTGGTATCTGTGCAAAGGAAGGTTTATGATACCATTCAAGTGCACAAACACAGTGTACTCACTGACATTTAGACATCGATTTGCATACTATTTGCTTTTTCAGAGAGAAAATTGATTCACCTTCATCTTGTCCTTGGTAAAATGAGTTACTTATGCCTCTTCTTATAAAACATCAAGGCCAGCAGGAAAACAAAACAAAAACAAAAACATTGGATGTTCAAAGGCAAATGAAGGGAGTAACCTTTCCACTCTCTTCAGTAGTAATTCTGTTGTTTTTGCTTCCTGATGTTTGCTTTTACTTAAAGGAACTGGCCACAGTTGACATATTAGGCAGTCCTGCCTAGCAGAGAATATATTTAATAGTAATTTGCTGGAGGCATGGCTTTGGGTTGTGCAGTGTCCCTGGAACTGGCAGTTTAAAATTCAAGATAGGCTGACTCATCCCTTCCACATTTGGAGGTTAAAAAAAAAATAAGGCACATCTTACAATTTACTGCATACAGATCTTTGAGGCCAGGTTGTAGATCATCTGCTCAGGCTGCAAAATTATATCCAAGTACGCAAATTGAAAACCTCAAACTTAGTTACTGTAACTCTGACTTCTATAAGGGTCATCAGACAATCCTTAAAAATTGTTTCGTTCTATGCCAGGTATTTCACATGTAGAGATCCAGCTATCAACAAGATATTTCTTAGAGATTATCAGGCAGGTAGCATACACATGGAATCTAGGGAATTAGAAGGACAAATGGACATGGCCTGTAATTTCAAGTTCATCATGAAGATAAAAAAAAGTATTGCAATCTTGTGATTTATGAGAAATATATATTTGCTCATATGAATGAATACATTTCTCATATGTATTTGGTCTTCATCCATAGCTCCCTAAATCCTTGAAATTTCCAAAGCGTGGAAGGAGAGACTGATAGACTGGTTTCCAATGGAGCCAACCATGTGATTAGAGGTCCTACCCCCCCTGACTTCTATGGGGGAGAGAGGGAGGTTGAATTAATCATCAATGACCAATCATTTAATCAATCGTGTCTTATGCAATGAAGCCTCCATAAAAACCTAAAAGGAAGCAGTTTGGGGTTGGTAAACACATGTAGATGAGGGAGAATGGCATGCCTGGAGAGGGCTTGCAAAGTTCCATGCCCCTTTCCTCATACCTTGCGTTATGCAACTCTTCCATCGGGCTGTTCCTGAGTTATGTCTTATTATAATAAACCAGTTACCCAGTAAGTGAAAGTTTCTCTGAATTCTATGAGCTGCTCTAGCAAATTACTTAAACCCAAAAAGGAGGTTATGGGAACCTCTAATTTGCATCCAGTCACGCAGAAGCAGAGATAACAACCTAGACTGGTAACCGGTTTCTGAAGTCTAAGGAGGGGGTCGTGGGAACCTCCAGTCTATAGTGAGTAGGTCAGAAGTACAGGTAAGAGCCTGGGCTCTTGCCTCTGAAGTGTGTGCATGTGGTGGGGTGGTGGGATAGTCTTGTGAGACTTAATTCTTAACCTGTGGAATCTGATGCTATCTCTGGGTAAGTAACATTAGAACTGAGTTGAATTTTTGGACATCCGGCTGGTGTCCTGCTGGGATGCAAGAACTATTTGCTGCAGGTATGGGGAGAATCCTCTACACACACATGTTGAAATTGGGTCTCAGAACCAATTTATGTATGCAGATGAAAACACAAATATAGCAAGAATTCAGAGGAAAAAAAAATGACTGGCTCACGGAAGACAGGATGTAAAAAAAGAGAATCTATCAAGTTGACAGATTGCTAGATTTTCTGCACCAAGTTCTGACTTTCATCCTGATGCACTTGTGAACAGTTCTTTCTTTTTAAGTTTACTTATTTATTTATTGTGAGAGAACATGAGTGGGGGAGGGGTAGAGAGAGAGGAGGAGGAGGAGGAGGAGGAGGAGGAGGAGGAGGAGGAGGAGGAGAGAGAGAATCCCAAGTAGGCTCCATGCTGTCAATACAGAGCCCAATGCGGGGCTCAAACTCACAAAACTGTGAGATCATGACCTGAGCCGAAATCAAAAGTTGGATACTTAATTGAATGAGTCACCCAGGCACCCCTTTGGTCACATTTCTATCTAGAAGTTTCCCAGGTCACACAGAGTTGATACATTTCAAACTGAACTGATATTTTCCTTATCTCTCATATGCTCTTCTTCCTGGTATTCTTATACAGGTGAATAGTGTTTCACCCACCTAACTACCCAAACCAAAAAAGAAGGAGTCATACCCTTATTCCTCCCCTACCCATTCTTCCACTAAGTCTGATTATATCATTTTCTTGTCACTCATATCCATTCCCTCCTCTTACGCCTACTGGAACTCTACCTCAATCAGTGTCAGTCTCTTCAATGTTCTCATCACTGCATCCCCTCTTTAGATCTTTCCAACAATCTTCTACAATGTCAGAGAACCCTTTCTCCATTCACATTATTTTCTCACTTAAAATCTTTCAGTGGATCCTTCTAGCTATCAGGGTAAAGCCTACAGTCTTCAATATGACAACAAGGCTCTTTGTGAATCAGTTTCTCTGATGTCTACTGATTTTCTCTACCACTTTCCCACATACATCTTTAACGTGTGCACAATACATCCTATGTTCTCACTCTGCATAATTACTTTCAATTCCCCAAGTATACTCTGTTCTTTCACCTTCATGCCCTGTGTGCTTGCTATTCCTCTGTCAACAATGTAATTATAGGTGACATAGATAATGACTAGCCACACTAACCAGGCTGAGGAGTCAGGACACGCAGATTTAAATGTCAACTCCTCCATTCTCTAGCTGGGTGTCATTTGCCAATTAAACCCTGTGTGCCTTGTTCTTCTCATTGGTAAAATGGGGATGAAAACAATTTTTATCTCTGGGCACCTGGATGGCTCAGTTGATCATCGACTCTTGATTTTGGCTCAGGTCATGATCCCAGGGTTGTGGGATCAAGCCCTGCATTGGGCTCTGTGCTGAGCAGGGAACCTGCTTAAGATATTCATTCATTCATTTATTCACTCATTAATTCATTCATTCATTCTCTCTCTCTCTCCTCCTTTCTCTCACTAAAAAAATAAAAATACATCCTAAAAAAAAAGCCATTTTTATCTCATAGAGTTGTGGTGAGGATTACATGAGACAATCAATATAAAGCAATGAAAATAAGACCAGAAGTAGCCTCACAGTAAATGTTAGCAATAATCACCAAAATTATATGTATTAATACCTATAGGAAGTGCTGAATTCTACCTAAGTTTGGGGAGTACTTCACAAAAATAATCAAGCAACTTAGATGCAATGTTGAGGTCCTATAGCTTAGTACCACTCACTCATGGAAACACCTTCAGCAGCAGTGAAAAGAGCCTCTCCTTAAATCTCCCTCTGTATAGGAATGTCCTCTGTGAGGGCATATTCTTCTCAAGTTCAGTTAATGTCAAGCTTCATGAATCCCTCCCCATCTGTTCTTCTTTCCATTTCAAGGCCATATTTTTTTTCAGGAAATTTTCATCAACTGATATAGCCCTACTTCATCACTCCTGCACATGGCTGTAGAATAGGTTCTTGAGTTTGGGATGGGGGAAGCAGGGAGAAGGCACTAGGAACCCTGGTAAAGAGGAAGAAATTTGCAGTGACCCCAATCCTTTTTGGTGGTTCAATGCAAACCTTACTACTTAGGAAATTTAATTTGTGTGTTCTTTTATTTCTTGCTTTGTTTGCATACTCTTTTCTTTACTTCTGTTTCCATCTCTGTAGCCTATAAACCAGTTCATACCTCTCCATACTAAAATCAACCTTCCCCTCAGTGTTAAATGCAGCAATGGTTTCTCACGTCTCTTTCTTCTGCCCCTCACAACTTAATTCTAGCTACAGTTGTGCTATATTTGCAATCTCCCTCAAGCAGCCATTCTCTAATTTTTAATTATTATAATATAAACATCTTATATTTGGAAATATTATTTGGAAATATTACATGCAAACCTTTTAAAAAATTAAATACTACTTGAAATATTTTAATGACAACAGTCCTCTGTATCATCACTGAGTTCAGTTCCTTAAAGGTAACTATTTTAATTATTTTTTAATTCTTTTAAGTAATTCTTATAGAATTTATCTCAAATGTACAAACAATATCCAGGCTATTTACTATTTCAAAGTTCAACCATCTCTTGAATTCCTATATGGAAGATGAGGATGATTCTCTCTCATAGTCCAAATTTTACTCCCTGATGAGCTTTCTCCAATCATAGTTTGGATAGAAATGTATATTCAGTATTTATATTATAGTAACCAAGTAACTGTGTTTACTGCTAGGTCATGTATCACATCATAAAATCATTTACTCTGTTACACACCGTTTCGTTTTTCTTGGAATTAATTGCCTCTTTAAAAAAATCTGCATAGTTTTCTATGTTCCTAATTCTTCTGTAAATCTCTGGGATACAGCACACAGGATAGATATCCCAACATTTCCACCTTCTCTTTCCTCTGAAAGACCTTCATCTGGAGCCCTCCCTCCTACTCCAACAATCAAGAGGAGCTAATGCACAAGCCTAGTATGCAGGCATCACCCTTGTCCTGAACTTCCTTTTTCTGGAAATCACCTTCACTCCTCTATTGTGTTAGGACTCCTTATTCATGAACACCATGCTATCTTCATTCTTGACCTAATCCCTTCATTTTATAGACTGTAAATAATGTGAGTGGTAAAGTTTCAATATCATGTTTTTTGAAATACCGTTCTTTTTGTTAATGTCTTAATGTTGGTAGTTGACAATGTTACATTAGTTTCAGATGTACAACAGTGATTTGACAATTCTTTACATTACGCTATGCTCATCAGTGTAGCTACCATCTTCCATACAACACTATTAAAATATCATTGACTATATCCATTAGGCTGTGCCTTTTATTCCTGTGACTTACTCATTCCACAACTGGAATCTTGTATTTCTCACTCCCCTTCATCTATTTTGCCAACCCCCCCCCCACCTCCTTCCCTCGGGCAACCATGTTTGTTATCTTTATTTATAGATCTGATTCTGCTTTTTGTTTATTCTTTTTTAGATACCACATAGGAGTGAAATCATATGATATTTGTCTTTCTGTGTCTTACTTATCTCATTTAGCATGATACCCTCTAGATCCATCCAATGTTGCCACAAGTGGCATGATATCATCCTTCTTTATGGGGCATAATATTCTCTTGTATATCTATACCACATCTTCCTTATCCACTTGCCTATCATTGGATACTTAGGTTGATTCCATAATTTGGCTTTTGTAAATAATGCTGTAATTAACATAGGGGTGCATATATCTTTCTGAATTAGTGTTTTCGTATTCTTCAAGTTAAGTACCAAGTAGTAGAATTACTGGATCATATGGTGGTTCTATTTTTAACTTTGGGAGGAACATCCATAATGTTTTCCACAGTGGCTGCACAGGTTTGCATTCCTACCAACAGTACACAGGATTCCTTTTAGTCCGCACCCTTGCCAAAGCTTGTTACTTCTTGTTTTTGATTTTAGCCATTCTAACAGGTGTAAGGTGATATTGATATCTCATTGTAGTTTTGATTTATACTTCCCTGATGATGAGTGATGTTGAGTGTCTTTTCATGTGCCTGACAGCCACCTGTATGTCTTCTTTGAAAAAATGTCTGTTCAGGTCTTCTGCCCATTTTGTAATTGTTTAGTTTTGTTTTTAGTATTGAGTTGTGTAAGTTCTTTATGTATCTTGGATATTAACCCCTTATGGGATTTATTATTTGTAAGTTTTCTTTTGTTTTTAATCCTCATATAATTCAGAAATTATCATAATATCAAATTCCTTATGAGTACTGCTAGCATTGTTGCCTTTAAGGACATTCTTCTTTGAAAGTTATCCTCCTTTCTGAAAGCTTTTAAGATATTCTCTTTATCCTGATTCTTCAAATCTCATGATGACAGGCCTTTTAAAAAAATCATTATTTGATGTGCAATTTCAATCTGGAACTTTAATATTTAGGTCAGATTTTTCAATATATAAATTATTTCATTCCTAATTTATTCACTTGTATTTTCTGAATGCCATCTTACTGGGACTCCTGATAATAGGATTTTATTTTATTCACTGAGATGTCCCCAGCATCTAGAACAATAAATGGCACATAATGATGCTTGATAAAAATTGATTAAATATGTTAATTAGGATACTAGACTTTTTAGTTTACTTTCTTTTTTTTTCCTATTATGATTCTATGTTTTTTGGGTTGCTATGGGTTTTTTGTTATTTTTTTTAGGTTTTCTAAGTGTCTTCTTCACTTTTAACTACTAAACCTCACATTACTATTTATTTTTTTTAATTTCCAGAATCATACATTTTCATTTCTAAAAATCTTATTTTTCTCTAAAAGCTCCTTTTAAAATTTTTATTTATTTTTGAGAGAGAGAGAGAGCAAGTAGGGGACGGGCAGAGAGAGGGGGAGAGAGAATCCCAAGAAGGCTCTACACTGTCAACATGGAACCCTACATAGGACTTGAACTCACAAACTGTGAAATCATGACCTGAGCCAAAATCAAGAGTTGGATCCTTAACCAACTGAACTACCTAGGCACCCCTAAATGCTCTTTAAAAAAAATCTCATCCTATTTTCTCATGTATATTCTATTTTTTATCTAAACTTTTTATTTATTTATTTTTGCTATGTGTATTACAAATGTTTTCATTTCTCCGTAACTATTTTTCCTGATTTTTGCCCATATATTTTGTTCCACATTAAAGGAATTTCACAAATACCCGATTCCTTGGCAGTCTATGTTAAAGTGATGCATATAAAAGTAGATTGAGAGGTCAATATGAATGAGTAGACGTTACTGCTTCATGGGTCTTATAGGAAAGTAAGTGAGCAGAGTCTGTATCTTTTCATCACAGAAGCTCTAGATGTCAACATCTAGAAATCTCTTCTATCCTTCACTCACCTTTCTTGAGAAACAATTCTATCATTCTTTTATCTAAAGAGTTAAAAGCTTGGATGCTGCATCCTGGAAAAAGAAGGATTTTATGTTTCTCTATTTAGGATCTACCTCATCAATGGATTACCTTCTTTCAGGCCTTGTATTATGTGTGATATCCTGAAATCATATTATTTCTGGTTCAATTTCACCTGTGAGTAAACCACCTTCCTTATTTCAGGACTGAAGAGGACTTATCACATCGCTGTGGAGCGAGTCTGAATTTCAGCTATCTTTCATCCCCTTTTTCAGTGATTCCTGTGAACTGCAATTCCTGAGCCATTTTAGCATCCTAAGGTAAAACGATGTATATTGTTGGCTCTCCCTTCTTCAACGAATTGTATTTCAACTTCTGTACTCTGTTGACCATGTTTCCTTTTCACTTTCCCACATGCCATAGATCTCACTCATATAGTCCCCCCATCTCTTTACCTTGTAGGTTTTTATCTTTGCTAGCACTTTAGCGGAATTTCAGAGGAAGTAAAAGTAAACGTATGAACTCAATCTTCCGTGTTTAAGTAGAAGACTTCCTCTTCCTTTTCAATGATGAAATCAGGCTTCTATCTCTTTCTTGCCACTAAAACTGTTTTAGCAAGGATCAATAAGGGCATTCTACCTTCTAAGACCAATATACTGATAATTGTCCAAACCTATATATATCAAGCCCGGGCCTCTCTTCACGTCAGCATATACAAGTGTGTTCTGGATATTATTTACAAAATTGGGCTGTTTCATCCACCCTCAAGCCATCACTGCCTCCAACTCACCACTTAGGCCAAAGATCTAGGTATTTCCTCCATGTCCCTTACCCTTCCCAATCTGTAGGTTAACTAATTTGAATTTAAATTAAAATAGAATTCAATAGGTATGACTGAATTAATGAGTTTTATAGATCTGTTTCCTCTCTACCTTCAGTGCTAATGCTTTACTCCATTTTTTCATCAATTTACCTGGGCTACAGAAATAGTACAATTATATTCTTTCTGTCTCTAGTCTTGCACTTTCCATATTACTACAAGTGAGAGCCATCCCAAACAATTTTTACGTTGTTGCCTGTTGAAAAGTAATGAAACATTTTTGCTCACAAGCCATAGTAACCAACTCATGCAACTTTAGGCATTTTTGTTTTAATTCATATGACCCAACTGCTGGAAGGGATGCCTGCCCCCATCATACCGGAATGAATCAGCGGTTCATTCGAAAGAACTTCAATAGACTCTCTAAGATCTCTTCTATGCTTTTCTTGGTGTGTCTTAGGCATTTGAACTACACTATGTCCCCAACACTGGAATGACAGTCACTTGCAAACTGGAGTGCACATTGCACCAGCTTTGCTACTAGGGAAGCAAGGATCTCTACTGCTTTATTTCTAATTTTTAAAATCCTACAGTAAGATACCAATGAGGCCGGCTAGAGTTCATTGCCCATTCTGATAGCCAGTGAGAATGGAAATGATTGCCAGCAGTATAAACAAGGGAGCAGTTTCCCCCAAAAAAGAGTAATTATAAGAATGCTGGGCAACAGTGGCTGTCCACTATGCAATACAGACTCCCCGGACTTGAGTTCTAGCACAGTAACTCCGCAGCTATACAAGTAGGACAAGTTAGGGGTGTTTAGGTGGCTCAGTCAGTTAAGTGTCTGACTTCAGCTCAGGTCATGATCTCACCGTTCCCGAGTTTGAGCCCTGCATCAGGATCTGTGCAGACAGCTCAGAGCCTGGAGCCTGCTTCGGATTCTGTGTCTCCCTCTCTCTCTGCCCCTCCCCCACTCACACTCCATCTCTTGCTCTCAAAAAATAAATAAAATATTAAAAAAAATAAAAGTAAATTAAAAAAACTAGGGCAAGTTACTTAACTTCTGAGTGCCTTAGTGATCTAAGATATAAGAGTAATGACATTAATTACCTCATAGACTTGTCGATTTAATAAGCAGGAAATTCTTAGAACAAGTTCATCTCCATATAAGTATTAAATAAATATTATTCATGTATATGCAAACTGAATTCTCCTACCATGACCAACAGAACCCATTACAAACAGGCCCGTGTTAAATACTTCAGTATTATTTCTTCTCCCATTCCTCATATTGAGTCTTCCAAACTCTGCTGAACCATATACATTCTCCATGCCTCGTGGCCTTTGCTTATGCTGTTCTCTCTGGAATGCCTTTCCCTAATTTTGTCTGCCTATTGGCCGTGTAAGCTTCAGTTCAATATTGAAACAGTTATACCTTCAATTTGGTAATATTACTTCTAAATGATGCAAAACAGAATTATTTTTGCAAAAAATGTTTTTTGTTCCTCTTAAGAGCTAAAATAGGAAGCAATGTCTTTTCCTCCCTCTCTTAATTTCAGTGCTATGCTTACTGTTGCCTTCTGTAAACTAAAGACTCCCCCAAATGTATCTCGAGCCCAAAGTGAGCTCTGAGATCTTGAATAAATTTCTTAAACTCACCACTGAACCTCCATGCTTACGACTCGAAGGCCTCTCAAACTCCATATATTCAAGGCCGAACCCAATCTTCCTACCACAACTGCTTCTTCCCTGCCTATACTTATTCAAGTAAATGACCTGCTGGTCATTCTTGCCACTGTCACTATCCATTCCATTAACAAACTGTGGACATTTCTCAACACAGTCCCCTGCTACCCCTTTACTTCTGTTTCCTTAATTCATGATTAGTTAGTGCTGCAGCCAGAGGGATCATTTTGAATGCAACCTTACTGGATTTCTCCTTTGTTTAAAAGGAATCAATAGCTTTCCCGTCTATAAAACAAAATTCAGTATTCTTACTGTGACATGTTAAGCCTTATATGATTTGGACTCTGTCTACCTCTCTATCTTCATCTTAAGTCGATCTCGTCCTCACAAGGAGGAGACTTGTCTGACATCTTCGGATTCCTCCAACTTGCCAAGCTACTTCCTGATTTGTGGTCTTTATTTGTGCTTGTATAGATCCATCCATTCTTCCAGTCCCAGCTTAAATGTCACATGAACTCATGCCTGACTCCCCACATGAGCAATGTTCTTTCCATTTTTATGGAATCCTATTCTTTATTCTCATGCCTATGTTGGAATTTTAATTAATAATATTTTAATTAATTTCTTACTCTCTTTTCTCCTCCATTTTCTCATAAATTCCTCAAAGGCAGAGGCTTTTTCATGTTTATAATTAAACCCACATTTCTTTGCAGAACATCTCTCACATAATCGGAACACGATAGATATTTTTTGAATTGGTGAAATGGCCAACGTTAGGTAAGTGGGCAAATGAATTAGAGTAAATTCTTGTCATGGAGTATTCTGTCGCTGTGAAAAAATATACACTAAAAAGTGTCGATGTGTGAAAATGCAAATCAGAACTACAGGTGAAAAATACAAAAATACAAATTATATACATAGTCCTCTAACAGAAGATAGATGTGGCAGGTAGATAAATGGCTCCTTCCCCAAATCCCTGGAACCTGTAAATATGTTACATTATGTGGGAAAGGGGGAATTAAAGTTGCTAATCAGTTGACTTTAAAATGAGGAGATTATCCTTGATTATTTGGTTGGACCCCATATAGTCACAAGGGTCTTTTAAATCTGAAAGAGGAAGCAGAAGAGTCAGATTGAGAGTCAAGCTGCATGGGAGAAACTCAAGCAGCCACTGCTAGCTTTGAAGACACAAGGGAAGCACGAGCCAAGGATTGTGGACAGCCTATAGATGTTGAAAAAGTCAAGGGCATGAATTCTCCCAGAAACTCCAGGAAATACATAGCCTTGCATTCTTAATATTACCCCAATGAGACCCATTTTGGATTTCTCACCTCCAGAACTCTAAAAGAAAATACTTTTGGGTTTTAAGACATTAGTCTGCAGTAGCTAATTTGTTACAGCAGCAACAGGAAGCTAACATAAGAGAATATTTGTGAAGAGGAGACTTCTCACGTATTTTTTCCTTTTCAAATTTTATATGGTTTTGCGGACAAGCTCTCCGCAACTTGTATTTTCTCTACCTTTTGTCCTATCTGATCAGTATAGTTTCTAACACTGTGCTTCAGACTGCCATATTTCTACTCAACACATGAAATAAAAAAAAAAAAAATCTGGAGAAACTATCTGGCTCACAAACGCAAGCATTTTTTTCCCCAAAGACATGTTAAGTAAAAATGTAGACAGAACATATCCAGAGAAATTTCATAATTTTTCTTGCTAAAATGATGAATGAATACATTTTCATCAGGTACATTCATATTACAAAAGGACTTTAGAAAATGTCTATACAGCTTGATGACTTTTAGCACTGAAAGACAGAAATAGCTCCCAGGATAATACTATTGTCCTTTTACGGTTTTAACATTTTCTTGCACCTTTCGAGCAGTACTAAAACAAGCAATGGATTTTGGAATCTATGAAATATGTCATAGTTACTGAATGAGAAAGAAAAGGCAAATCCTCAATGATTTTTAAAAATTTTTTTTAATGTTTATTTATTTTTGAGACAGAGAGAGACACAGCATGAACGGGGGAGGGTCAGAGAGAGAGGGAGACACAGAATCTGAAGCAGGCTCCAGACTCGGAGCTGTCAGCACAGAGCCCGACGCGGGGCTTGAACTCACAGACGGTGAGATCATGACCTGAGCCAAAGTCGGAAGCTCAACCAACTGAGCCACCCAGGTGCCCCATAATGATTTTTTTTTAATACTACCAGCATCTCCTAGATGCTTAAACTGTCTGAAATATACTCTGTGAATAAAATACACATGGACACCTGATAGTTTATATTTAGGAAAGATGGAAGACAGCAAAGTCTTTAAGGATAGTGAATTCACTTATGAGATTAGGAAATGCACTCCACAATTATACACTCAGCAATACCATTCCCATCTCCATCATAGTATGAGTGCAAGATAAATTGACCTTTGAAAGCTTTCAAATTTAAATTAGCATAAAACATAAGCTTTCTTCACAAACTTGACATGAAAGAATTTTTAAGCAGAAGTATAAAATATTATCAATTATATGAATGTCATGTTCCTAAATAACTCATACAATTTTTTTTTCCCCCTAAAGACTTTCCTAGTTATTTCCTGGTTAACGGATTAGGAATCTGTTTTTGTTTGTGCATATGACCAATTCCCTGCAACTTCATAAATATCCTATCAAAACCATATGAAAATCTGCCACTGAGCACAGGCAATTACCTAGAGAGAGAGAGAACACCAAGAATAAAGGGAAAAACCTAGTGCAAAGCATTCATTGAAGCTGGCTTCATTTCCCTCCAGCCCCTTCTGGTGGCAAACACAGTGTATTGCTGAATCCTGTAGCACTGACAGAAAGAATTCACTGCAAATTTTAACACTTAAGGTATTGCTCAACATCTTTATTGCTTCTAAACCAGCCTAAATACATTTTTAACTTTTTCTGTAGTTCCAGGTATGCAATCATAATACAAGCATATCACGAAGGATTACTTTAAAGTCTCCTTCCAAAATTGAACATCTTTGAGCTAATTTACTTGTAGACATCATGAGTTTTTTCAACCTCTGCTCTTAAAAGAAAAAAAAATGGAAAAAAGCAGGATCAAATATTAGAAGACTATACACAAATACACAAGTACCCATATATAGAGTCTCAGCCTGGGATTATATATAAAAGAAGCATTTTTATAAGAACTGTGCCAAACTTTTCCTCATTAGATTTAGAATGTGGTATTATTTAGTGTCATTAATACATAACATTTCTTGAGATCTTCTATGAATACCTGGAATAATGTTAAAATATGTCATACACATGATATTATCTGATTACACAGTAAGATAATGAGATAAGTATTATTATCTCCATTGAATGGATACCAAGATGTAATCATTTGTTTGGCAAATTTTTAAGTAACAAATAGAAAAATTTTAAAGTCAGAGACAACTATGAACTTTCATATTCAATGAATAACTGAATGAATGGATGTATCCATTACTTAAAATCATGTATATATCAAGGACTAAACATTGGGAATTTAGCATGAAAAAGACTCATCACTATATTGAAAGCATTCACTGTATGATTCACTGTATGCAAAAGGCAGAAATGAAACAATCAAACTATCATGGTATCTGTTGTGACTGAAATATAGGTACAAAATGTTAAGTCTACCAAGAAGATCACCCCTAAATGTATATGAAGACACAGAAAGGGCATCAGATGGTTAGTGATCAGAATCTGCCCATTAATCGCATTAATCCTCTATTCCCATGATCATTAAGCAACCAAGGAATTATAATTTGCCTTTGTACTTGGATTTCCTGCTGGGATAAGATGCATGAGCCAGAAGATTCAAGCCCTTCATTGCATCTGTCATAATTTGAAATGTGAGATTTATTTACATAAAGTGGACAGAGATCATCTCTACCTTGTTTATTACTGATTTCCCAACAGCCTACAGAGTACTGGGCACACAGTGTGTGTGACTTGCTAAATATCTGCTCAGTGACTCCACATGGCCGAAGCATCCTGCCAGCCTCTTTAAGGACATCTCTTCGTCACAATCCTTCAGCGCAGCACTATCCTATATGTCCAAACATTTTCAAAACTTTCTGATACCACTAACTGTGACAATTAAATGGCATGAATTCTGTAAAGGCGAAAGGCTAAGGCATACAGCGATTTACCCTTCAGTGTAGTTTACTGATGGGCATTTTTTTTTTTAAATGTTAAGATTTTATTTACAAAGCTTCTTTGTTGTACAGAAAGTAAAAATGCTGTTACAGTCTCGGTGTAACTGGTAGCCACAGACGGTTGACTCACCAATCACAGCTATCCACTCTACAGCAAGAGTCTTACACGAAAACCTAACAAACGCTTACAATTTTGTTGGGGTGAAGTCCCCAAGCTTGGTGGTGAATTTCCAAGAGGGACTAAATGGAGGAAGGTGGAATGTCACAGGAACTATTCTTTGGCTCTTTGGGTGGGTGGGTATCCTGGGGTTTGTATCACAGCTACCTTTTTTTTTTTAAACAGCTACCAAATCCGTATGAGCAGTCCAACAAATACTGAACAGTTCTTTTTTTGCAAGTTATTTGGGGTCTTAATCATCTTCTCCTTCATCGTCTGTTTCTCTCTTCCTCTTTTCACCTTTCCCACTTTCTTCCTCCTCTTCATCTTCATCTTCATCCTCCTCGTCTTCATCTTCATCAACTTCTCCATCGTGTCCAAATTCTTCTTCCTCCCCACTGACTTCGTCTTCATCATCTTCCCCTTCTACATCTTCGTCTTCATCTTCATCGTCTTCATCATCAAACTCTTCCTCCTCACCATCCTCATCCTCCTCGTCCTCCTCATCTTCTCCTTCTTCATCCTCCTCTTCTTCATCCACACCATCCACCTCGGCATCTGAGTCAGGCGCTTCCCGATCCTCTCGGTCATAGCCATCCAGGTAGGTCAACTGAGGCAGGAGTTTAAAGACACTCTCTCGGTAGTCATTCAGGTTAGTAACCTCACAGTTAAACAGATCCAGGCTTTTCAGATATTCCAACTTTTTCAAAGGTTCCAAGGTGCTGATATCTTTCAGCTTATTTCCACTTAAGTTTAGATGTGTGAGATTTGGAAGTTTTTCTGCTAACATGTCCAGACCTCCAAAGATTCTATTGTCACTGAGCTCAAGCTTTTTCAATTTAGGTAGTTTGGGGAGATTTGAAACTGAAATCAAGCCTACATTTATTAAACTGAGGAACTCTAAGTTCACAAATTCAGCTGTTAAGCCCTCAATTTTCCCATCATTTGATTTGCAATTGTCCAGAACAAGTTCTCGAACAGCTGCCGGAGTCCGGTTCCTCAGCTCCAGGTGGATCCTCCTCTTCATGTCCATGTTTCCCTCTTCCCCCCTCTTCAAACTTAACTTTCCGCGGCGGGGGCGGAGGGGGGAGAGGCGTCCCGGCCTGCGCAGCGAGGGCCGTCGGAAGGGGTCTGCTGGCGGCAGAGGCCGGCGGCGCGGTCCCAGGAGGCGGGCGGCGTGCAGGCAGGCGAGCGGAGCCCCCGGAGCCAAGTTACTCACGGGAGCGGAGAGAAACCATGGAGGGAAAAGGGGGCTGGAGCGCAGCGCTGGTCTCACTACCGCCGCCCCCGGCCGCGGCCCCGCACTTACTGATGGGCATTTCAATAAAAGGCAGGGAAAGGAAGGGGACTGAGAAAAGATGGTTTGGTCTATCACACCATCTCCAAGAGGGACAGACCGTGCCACTGTCACCTCTGCATCCTACTACTCTGCGAAGTGTGTGGCACATAGTAGACAATCAGGTATCTGTTGAAGAATGGACAACAATATACATACAAAGCTACATATTTTGCAGAGTGGACCACAAATTAAGAGAATACTGAGTAAGAATCTGAAAGACATAAACACGGAAAATCACTAGAACCAGTCACACAAAAGCTACGGTAGTGTTCGTGTATTCAGTCACAGCAGAAAGAAAGACTGTATACATTCATCTGGACCGAGCCTCATTGAGGTCTATGCCAAGTATGCATGGCAAAGCAGCAGAAAAAGCACAATCATTCCTAAAGTCAGAGAATTGAACTTCATGAGTAAGGTTTTGGCTAGAAAATTGCTATCCCCATAAACATTTCATGATTTCCAAGGAACATGACAAAATTTCTATCAATAATGCCATAAGATAAATATTTGGCTTAATTCAAAAATAGTTCAGATCATTCTTTTATTTAAACCATTTCCCCATATAAACAAAGCATGGAAATAGCCTGGATGCTCTTCAAAAGACTCTAAAGAACTCAATGACCCATATAATAACATTATTTAACAAAATTTCTCCCAGACTATAGCAAAATAGTTTTCATTTTTTTTCCATCACTGCAATTTATGTGTAATATGAATACTGCCCATTTAAAACACAGAAAATTCTCATACCCCTTTAGTAATCAAAAGTTATTGCTAAACAGCATTACTAGCATAAGGCTTTGTAGAAGCAAGGTTTAAATATTCTAAATCTGAAAGCTATCACATACCATATCAACATTTTTATACTACCTGGTGCTTTAATATATAAATCCACAGCACACACTTCTCATAAAACGGTACCAGTATATTAATCACAGGAAGTCTTGAATCCCTTTTTCTGAAGGAAGGGTGCTTTATAATTCCTATCAAATGAACTATGTCCGTCACAGGCCAGTAGATAGTGTAGAAAAATACTACCAAACGTGACTGAAATAATTGTCATGTCTTTCATTTTCTATAGAAATCCCACTCTTAAAACAAGAGAATACACAAAGACATGCATGTTGAAAGGGTTGTTCGTGGGTTTCATCGTTGTTTTCTTCAGTGCAAAGATTTGTCCAACAGAAAATTGAGTTGGGTTTCAGTTCCTTTTCAACACACAGAACACATGGTTTATGGCAATTGTTGCTACAGTGTAAAATCACAATTCTTTCAGGTGTGCTATTCTTCCATGTCTTACTCACAAAAATCCAGAACAATGCAGTTTTCAGACCTCGTTTGGATTGGTTTTCCTGAATCAGAAAAGCCTCTGAAGAGAATTTTCCTTCAATTAATAGACTTTGCGATCTTCAACGAAGGAAAATGTATGCTACCTCACATGAATCAGATAATAGTCACAATCTGCTTTGCATTCCTTGAGGAAATGTACTAGGTAATTGCTACATTCCTACAGAGCACTTTCCAAAAATGGGTGTGTAGAAGTTAATATGGCTTTCAGCATTCCAGATCCTGAATGTAATACTTAATTATCTTAATATAAAGGAAAAATAGTAAGAATTACTGATTTAGCAAAGATAAACGAGTAACTAAAGCTACTCTTTTTACTTTTGATTCAATGCTTCATGTTTTTATATCCATGCTTCTTACTTGCAGGTAGCACTAATTTAAATGTAAAACATCTACCTAAATTACTGAATTTTAGGATTTAACATATCTGAAGTGGATATAGATGCATTCATACATGTGAGGGCAGGAGGCCTAACATAAAGAGAAGATACAATGAAATTTCAATTACTCAGAATTTGCAGTAGACTGGAATGTCTTTGCAATGCTAATACTGAGGGGGAAATAGCAGCTGTCAAAATGAACTGTAGGAATTAGGTTGGAAAAAAATCCACATATTCAGGATATATCCTACAGTCGTTACACACAATCAGTACAATTCCTCTAGTGTTTTATGCCCTTACAATGTACTTACAAAAGTAATGGTGAATATTTGACTAGTGTTCAAATTCTACAAATGACAGAACAGAATTTCAGACATGTCGAATGACTGTCCCTAGCTCCCTAGCTTACAGTGAATTCCTTGGGTCAAGTCCTCTAATTTTATTAGGAAAAAAACTAAACACAACAAAACAATAAACAAACACCAATCTCTAAATCAGACTCAGACCACACTATGAAACTTATACAAATACAGAATATATTGTAATAGTGATACATAAATCACTTTTAACTCTGGTATAGAGAAGTTAAAAGACAAAAGTGTAAAAGATAACTATAACAATAAACTTATGTTAATGGATATGCAATGTATTAAGATGTAATTTGTGACATCAATAACAAAGTGTGGGTAAAATGAGGAGTAAAAAAAGCAGCTTTTGTGTGCAATTAAAGTTAAGTTGTTATGCGCTTGAAAAATATGGTTAGAACTATACGATATTTATGGAGTGTCATGGGAATCACAGAGAAAATATCTATAAGAAAAGAAAAAGAAAATGGAATCAAAGCATATTACTTCAAAAAACCCAACAAATCAGAAAGGAAGAAAGCAAGAGAGGGAAAATGACACAAAATAATTGTAAGACAGAAAGCAATTAACAAAATGGCAATAGCAAATCCATACCAAACAATAATCAAATGTATCAGATTAAACTTGCCAAACAAAAGACACGGAAGGGTTGAGTGGATTAAAAAAAAAATCCAGTTTTTTGCTATCTACAAGAGACCCGGTTTATTTTTTTTCTAATGTATATTTGCAGAAATAGAAAGAAAATCCTAAAATGAATATGAAACCACCAAAGACCCTGAAGAGTCAAAACAATTTTGAGACAGAAGAACAAAGCTGAAGGCCTCACACCTTCTAATTTCAAAACATATTACAAAGCAAAAGTCATCAAGAGTATGGTACTAGCATAAAGACAAACATACAGACCAATGCAAAAGAGTGGAGAACCCAGAAATATACCCACACATATTTGGTCAAATGATCTTTGATAAGGGTGCCAATATAACAATGGGGAAAGGATAGTCTTCAACAAAATGGTGATGGGAAAACGAGACATTCACATGAGAAATAAAACTGGACCCTTATCTTATACCATACATGAAAATGAACTCAAAAATGGATTAATGGCCTTAAATGGTCTTAAAAAGAAGACCTAAGGCCATAAAAATCCTAGAATAAAACACAGGAAAAAACAAGCTTTTAAACGCTAGCATGAACATAACATTGAAATGATTTCTTGGATATGACATCAAAAGCATAAGCAATTAAAGCAAAAATAGACAAATGGGATTACGTTAAACTAAAAAGCTTCTGCATAGCAAAGGAAACAACCAACAGATTATAAAGCAATCTATGGAATGGGATAAAATATTTGCAAACTATGTATTTGTCATGGTCTTTAATATCCAAAACATGTAAGAAATGCCTACAATAAAACAGTAAATAAACAAATAACCCTACTAAAAATTGGACAAATGACTTGAACAGATATTTCTCCAATGAAGACACACAAATGACTAACCTGTATATAAAATATGTTCGACATCAGTAATAATCAGGGAAATGGTAAGCAAAATCACAAAGAGCTATATCACTTCATACCTGTTAGGATGGCCATTATAAAAAATAAAAATAAAACAAAATAAAATTACAAATGTTGATGAAGATATGAAGAATTAAAACATTGTGCACTGTTTGGGGTAATGCAAAATAGTGTAACCACTATGGAAAACAGTATGGAGCTTCCTTTCAAAAAAAAAAAAAATGGAATTGCCATGGCACTCAGCAATCCCACTTACAGGTACTTATCCAAAAAACACTTAAAGTGGGCTCTCAAAGAGTTACCTGCACTGTCGTATTTATTGCAGCATTATTCAAAATATTCAAGAGATAGAAATCTCCGATCATTCATCAATGGATGAATGGATAAGGAGAATGTGACGCGTACATACAATGGAATATCATTCAGCCTTAAACAAGAAGGAAATCTTGACATATGCTACAATATAGAAGGCAGCTATGCTCACCACTATACCACCAACACCTGCATATGCTACAATATGGATGGACCTTGAAGAAATTATGCTAAATGAAATAAGCCACTCTCAGAATAACATATACTGTATCATTCCAATTACCCGAGGTGTCTAAGGCAGTCAAACTCACAGAAGCAGGAAGTGGATTGGTGGTAGACAGGGGCTAGAGGAAGAGAGTAATCGGAAAGTTGCTGTTCAATGGGTATAGACTTTTAGTCTTTCAAGATGAGAAAGTTCTAGACATCTGCTGTACTATAATGTGCATGTAGTTAATAGCATACTGTACCGTTAATATTTTTAAAGGGTAGATTACATGTTATGTGTTTTTACTACAATTAAAAAAAGGAAGCATAAAAAATTAGATGTTCAATAATTCCCCACATTCACACATATGCATACATTCATGCACAAACATGTGTTTAATTTTCAGCAAGCTGCATAGCACAGTTGCTTTAGTCTTTACTACAATGCTTACTGTATAATGAACTTAAGAGGCAGTTTCCTAAAAGCTTTGTTCTATAAGATTTCTGCTGTCAGCATAAGTGTCTAATCTGTTTGACACATTAGTTTCCTTCAATCATATCTCATTTAATGTTCATCAAAATCTGGTGTGGTGATAATTGTACATATACCCGTTTTTGCAGGTAAGAAAATTAAGGCACAGAATTCTTAAGTAAGGAGATAGTAAGTAGTGTGGCTTAGAATTAAGTTATATCTGTTGAACTCTGTTAAGTCTAGGATTCTATCCATGGTTTCAGTCCATGAGAAGAACTGGGCATTTAGATTTATTCATTGGTAAATCGATTTGTTACTATGTGATCCTGGGGAAAAAATAATTTCACTTGTACTTCTTCTATATTTACAGCTCATAAAATGTGAGTAATATATAAACTTAGTTATATGATGGTAATAATATAAAAATGAATTTTTAAAACTATTAATCCTTTGAAAAAATATAGAAACACAAGAATTAGTGATTATTTTGCACAATATACTTTGCCCAACCCTATATTACTTATAATTAATAATTTCTCCCTAACCATTACACAAGTTTCTTGAGAACAATAACATTTCTTGCCCATTCTTTTTCTCTGCGGTACAAGTATAGTGTTACACATAATTTTGTTTTAATGTACGTTTAAATAAATATTTCATATAAAGTACATGTTTCTACAAAGCACAATTTACTGCCCAAATTAAAATTCTCTATCATTGAGAAAGTGATGTATCATTTTCCCAATGACATCCAGCATTTATGAATCTGCCATTTTTTATCTCTGGGAACTTATAAATGAGAAATGATTTCAGTTGCTTAGATAAGGTATTTATAAATTTTTATGTCATAACTGAAAAATGTGCAGGAAAACTAAAGGTCATGATTATTTCTTCTATTCCTCTAAATCAGTGACTGTATTCTAGATTGGACAAATGCAATTGTTCAGATGTGTAAAGAAAAGAAAATCTTATTATTCCTTTTTGGGAAATGCAGTTAGATTTCTTGAAGTGCAAAACTTATTTTAAAAACCGATAGATATTACAGTATATAAACTCTTATTTAGAAGAAAAAATACTGATGACCTCAAGATTCCACTCTGGAAAGAAACTTGAAAAATGAGATTGTTTGAAATTCATTATAAGAGTCTGACAAACTCTAAGAAGTTTAAAGTTACAGTTATAGGTTTGCACCTTGTACATATAACTTGTAAATATACTGTACTTGTGAAATACAATGATTTTCCTTTTGCCTCTAAATCTGGATAATGGCTTCAGCTCTACATCTCTCTGAAAATCTGCAGCATAGGTATAAAGTAGTGCCTATAAATGTACCTAAAAAATAATTTAATAAAGACCTCATGCCCTCATAATAAAAATAAATGGCATCTGACAACAAGGACTAAAGTCTACCATTTTTTTCTTCACTCAGAAAAATAACATACTATGCAGAGAAAATACACAACAAGAAGCAAAAAATAGCTGAGTCAGCAAAGCTTTGATATTCAGCCCATATGTGTCTACTTAATTAATAAGACATCCTGCAGTATAGTAACAAAAGATTGGCAAAAGGACTTTACTGCAAATATCATCAATGGTTTAATGTATCTAAAAAATAGTGTCCTCAGTAGTGGCCAATTTCATTTCACTGATATCATTTCATGATAACATCTATGTTATAACAATTTATTAACCCTATTTCTTTTTGGGTAAAAATTATATTTCACTAGCTACAAATTTTAAAAATATTTAATACTGTATGAAATAAATATAAATTTTTAAATATTCTAATAATTTAATAACTACCTTATACAGACATAAATATTTGTTGTTCTAAATATTTCTTAAAATAATGAGCATTTGTATTCAAAAGTAATAAAAATAGGAAGTAGATACAATATAAAACAAAGAAATAAAAGTTTCAAAGTTAATTTTAATAGCTGAAATGTGGACATTTTTACTTAGGATTAGATTCCACTCTGTATCAAGGGCGTCTGGGTGGCTCAGTCAGTTAAGCGTCCTACTTCAGCTCAGGTCATGATCTCACAGTTTCTGAGTTCTAGCCCTGAAGTTGGGCTCTGTGCTGACAGCTCAAAGGCTGGAGCCTGCTTCAGATTCTGTGTCTCCCTCTCTCTCTGCCCCTCTCCTGCTCACTCGCTCTCTCTCTCTCTCTCCTTTAAAAAATAAATAAACATTAAAAAATTTAGATTCCACTCTATATCAACTATATATTGATGAACATTGACTACAGATGTCATTTTCAATGGTGTAATAAAGATAGGGTACATTTTCAGCATAGCAACTTTAGCTAATAATACTGTATTGCATATTTCAAAGGTGTGCAGAGAGTAAATCTTAAAAGTTCCCATTACAACAAAAAAAAATGTGTTACTATGTATCATAATGGATGTAACTAGACTTATTCTGGAATCATTCTGCAATATAGACAAATATTGAATTGTTATGTTGTGTGTTTATTTTTTTCAAGTTTTTATTTAAATTCTAATTAGTTAACATATAGTGTACTATTGGTTTCAGGGGTAGAATTTAGTGATTGATCACTTACATATAATACCCAGTGCTCACCACAAATGCCATCCTTAATACTCATTACCCATTTAGTCCATCCCCCACCTACCTCCCCTCTGGCAATACTTAGTTTGTTTTCTATAGTTAAAGATATCTTATGGTTTGTCTTCCTCTCTGTTTCCCTTCCTCTATTTCATCTGTTTGGTTTCTTAAATTCCCCATATGAATGAAATCATATGGTATCTATCTTTATCTGATTTATTTTGCTTACCATAATACATTCTTTTTTTTTTTTAATTTTTTTTTTCAACATTTATTTATTTTTGGGACAGAGAGAGACAGAGCATGAACGGGCAAGGGGCAGAGAGAGAGGGAGACACAGAATCGGAAACAGGCTCCAGGCTCTGAGCCATCAGCCCAGAGCCCGACGCGGGGCTCGAACTCACGGACCGCGAGATCGTGACCTGGCTGAAGTGAGACGCTTAACCGACTGCGCCACCCAGGCGCCCCTGATTTATTTTGCTTACCATAATACATTCTAGCACCATTTACATCATTGCAAATGGCATGATTTCATTCTTTTTGATGGCTGTGTAATATTCTATTGTACATATGTACCATATCTTCTTCATTCATTCATTCATTAGTCAATAGATATTTGGGCTTTTTCCATAATTTGGCTATTGCTGATAATGCTTCTATAAACATCAGAGTGCAAGTGCCCCTTCGAATCAGTACTTGGTATCCTTTGGGTAAATACCTAGTAGCATAATTGCATTATATGGCATACCTGAAACTAACACAATGTTTTATGTCAATTGTATCTCAATTAAAGAAAAAAAAGATACATTTTACTCAAATTTAATCCTCAAATCATACTTCCTATGATGCTCCCTTTTCTCTTATGGATTTAACATCACAATTGCCAGGTTACCAAAACAGTTCTATTGACAAGATTATAACTCATGTCTTCTAGTTGTTGTGGTTACAATTTCAGTGGGAGAGCCAAATTACTACCAAGAGTGACTTGCCACCTATCAACACTTATATGGCTCTTAATATAAATTAAATTCTTGTGGGTTAAATCATGAAAAGTAAATATATTTTTAAGTAAAGATACTTGGGGGATCTGAAAAATCTGTATGTTATAAATATTAATTCTTTTAATTTTTAAACATTTATTCATATTTGAGAGACAAAGCACAAGCGGGAGAGGGGCAGAGAGGGAGACACAGAATCTGAAGCAGGCTCCAGCCTCTGAGCTATCAGCACAGAGCCCAACACAGGGCTTGAACCCACCAACCATGAAATTATAACCTGAGCCGAAGTCAGATGCTTAACCAACTGAGTCAACCCAGTGCCCCAATATTATTCAATTATTTATGCCAAGTGGAACTTTTAATAACCTTTATATAAACTTAATTCCTATAGTCTATTTCAAATAGTAAAGATTCCCAAATTGTAAGGGATACTTTATAAAAGGAGGGAATTAAATAACTGAAAATTTCCCTCTAGACAGCACATAATATATTTGAAAGCAAAATCTTTCAATCCCACAATAAAAATTGGATTCAGAGATGTTTAGAAGTTTTATTATAAACAAAGCCATAGACAAATGATATTGACACTAATATATTTTAACATTTTCTTCAAAATCTAAAGGACAGATGCCTATTACTAATCGTACTACAGTAATGTTCTAAAGTAGCCTTATTCAAATCTATATGGGAGGAATAGGAATGGAATCTAACCCACACATGGGCCTGTGCCTTCAATTCTAAAAAGATTTGATAGGCTGTAGGACACAAAGTTGAACAAGTTCCAACAGATCAGGAACTAGATCTATCAAGCAGTGATTGTGCAGAGGGCTTATTGGCACATGTAGCATGCATCTAGCAAGTGAAAAGAACAACAAAATACAGTGTCAACTGATGAATTTCCAAGGGTAAATTTGAGTATGGTTTAGGGTTGCATTGAATCTTCTCTACCCATTCATGTGGTATTATTCTGGCTATTTCTTCAGAGCTTCAATTCTCACACTTCTAAATTACAGAAATTTGACATCTCTATGCCTTCTATCCTCAATTTTTGAGCAAGGTTTTGAGAAGCAGAGCCTGTAACATCAATTTCCTTGGAATTTCTCCAAATGTCAATCACAAGCCATGCATTGCACATATAACAAACTATATTCCCAGAAGAAAACAGAGAAATACATCTTTTTTATCTCTAGAAAACTGAATGATATTTCCTGCCATGCAGAAAAAGATAAAGTATTTCCTTCATACAAAAATGTTGTAATATATTATTATTATTATTATTATTAATAGCAATTAACACCAACTGAGCACTTGATTTTGCTAGGAAATATTACCCTTCTCATTTTAGAAACAATTAAATAAATAAATATAAATAATTACGTAGTCCACAACATCAACTGAACTGGTAAATGTTAGAGGTAGGATTCAGATCCACGGCGTCTGACTGCAAAGACCATGCATGCCGTTAGCCACCACAAGATATTATACACATTTGTTTTATTTCCATTTCTGGCTTGTATAAATCCATTAATTCATCTTAGGATGGAAAGAGATAAAAAAAGTAAGGATGGAACAGGGGAAATAAAAACCTCAAAAGGTCATATAGAAAAGATCTAAGGAAGATCATTAAATGAATCTTTAAAACACGATAAAGAGTAAAACAAAATAAACAGGAGGGCTTCTTAACATTGCATGAGCTTCATATACTCTATGTATTTCACTAAACACCCCTGACTTTCACCTAAATGTGAAATTAAGAACAGACATATCATTAAAATAAAGTTTCAGACTAATATTTTAGGTTGGCAAACTGTTCACTCTACAAGTTAAAAACAGGATGTAAAATGAACACATGATAAGCCAAATTTTAAACCTCCATCACTAAAGGAATAGATAGGTGCAGATATACAGCATGGCTGGATAACTTCTGAACACACCTTATTTTTGTAGAAGATATACAATCTTGAAGAAGATTTTTGTTTGAAGATATATGGTTTTTATAAATGAATAGAAAAACAAATGCTTAAAAAAATCAGAAACCAATGCATACATACATCAACTTCCCTCTTTAAGATGATCAAATTAGTTGTGTTTTTTTACACTTAAATAAGCGTGCAAATATGCATAGGTATGTATGGGTAGGCCAACTTAGATGAAATGTAACCAACTGAAAAGGCCATTTCTTGGTCCTAGCATTGTCTTAAGTGGAAGAAACAAAGCCCTGCTGGCTGGAGCTAGGACCCTGACTCCAGAGGGGCGGTAGGGCAGTCGATATCTGAACTAAAGGCAGTTGGGGCCACAGCCACAAGCAGCTGTGAACTCTGGAACCATCACAGAAACAGACATCCACACAGGATTGAGCCAATTGTCCACTTTGTTGAGAAAACCAGCTATTAGCCATAGAGCATGATTTATGAAATATAACTGAGTAATTGTGTTAAGTGATTTCTATCCACTTGCTTGCCTGTTCATCAACATGAGTAATTTGTATGTATGAGTTCGTTTTGTTTCCATGCAAACTCTAGTCCACAGAACCGCAAGGCAATGGTTGCTATCTCAGAGAGATCTGCATTGTTTGGCCTTTTATGTGAATTAAAATGAGCTCCATTTGAAAAGAAATATCCATAGCTGGGACTCACTACAACCATCAGTGAGTAAGAATTCAACAGGCAAAACTAAGGTTGTAGGCACCTTTGGCTCCTTATAAATATATTCTGGCTAGGACATTAGGTTAATATATACTTTACTGGAGTTTTAATTCTAATTAGAAGTGGCCTTTCACTAAGAACACTTTTTGGACCTCAAAATATGTTGGTTCCTAACTCATCAGTGATTGCTATCTTCCTGTTTCTGGAGTTTTAACGTAAGGATGGGGCTTTTAGTATATTTCACTTTGAAGGGAGCCTGTGTGCATTTAAACTGGTGTTTTCTGGAAATGATGACTGACTGCTCTCACAAGTGGAACAAATTCATGAGGGACAAACATAGAATGATAGCCCCTTCTCCTTAACCTCCAATGTCTTTCATTGGTCCAGCATTTTTTTTCTCTCTTGGGTTCCCCTTAGTCTCTGCTGCTTACTTTCACAAGAGTATCTCTTTCTTTCTGAAAAGAAGACTGTAGCTTAAGGAATAGACCGAAGTTAGACATGACAAAATGCAATAATAGAAAATAACACAGGATGGCTAAAAGCAGTGTTTGTTTTTACAAGTTACAGGTGGTTTAAATAGCCTGGGGGTTTGAAGGACAGATGCAGACAGACTGAATTCAAAGAACTAAAAGCTTTTTAATAGAGTTGTGGGTTTTGAGGAAAAAAGAGAGAAGACAGACTGAGTTCACTAGACACAGAGGGCTCTAGAAATAGCCCGCCAGAGAAATGGTAAAACCAAATACAGGAGGCAATGAATAGGAAACAGGAAGATCAAACTGAAGGAGAAAGAACCTCAGATCTATTGGTTGGTATAGAGGCTGAGTACAGAAGACTAAGCAGAGAATTTCCTGAGAGCTCATTTAGTGGCTGCCTAGTGGCTATCGGGATGGCAGCTTCCCACCAGCTAAAAGAGGATACTTCAACTGGAAAGAAGGCCTCTCTTCCCAAAGCCCAGGGCTGGAAAAGAGCTTAGTTCAGGAGTAGTGTTCAAGATGAGAGAATTGAGAAAGTGGGAATGAGAGAAGTGTCCCCAAACATATTGTTAAACATTGCATGTCTGCATCTAAGTATAACCAAATAACTGTGTCTGATTTACTACAAGCAAATATAGCTTTCATGCTGTGATGTCCTCCCTCTGTGAGAAGAAAGTAAGTCCAGGGACTTAAAGCATGGACTCCTGGGAGGAAAAGACAGAAAAAAGCACACACAGGCACCAAGAGTATGGAGGGACAGCTGCCTTCTTTCAGTTCCCAGCTGATGGTGATAAAAAAAGTTATCACTAGATTCACACCAATGAGAAAACATCATTCCAGACAAAAGCTTCCAGTTTGTGGATACCTCCCTCCTTTTAAGATCCTCTGTGCCACTGACATCCTGACTCACTTCCTTCAGGCAGCTGAGGAAACAAGACTGGCAAGCCATCAGGAGTGCCTGTCCCTCCCTCACCTGTCCCTGACAACATACTGGAGGCCACACCCACGAAAGGGCCAGGTCCTAGTTGTAATTCCTTCCAGTATTTAAGCTATAATTTCAAGGTCAAAGTGCTTGCCTCTTCTCCCAGATTTCAGAAGTGTAGAGATGAGAAAAGAAAATTGGCACAATACTCTTCCAGTTTTGACTCCTTAAGTCAGGGAGGGAAAATCATAATACAAAAACAAAGAAAGACTAGGAACTTCCCTTGAGACTAGTGATGCACAGACAATGAAAGTCAGGGCAGAGGCCATAGCTTTAAAACAAACAAACAAACAAACAAACAAACAAACACCTTCTACTTCAATCCAGAAGCATGGGGTTAGACCACATTAACAAAAGTGAGTCTCTGTGAGTCCCTATGAGTCTCTGTGGCTCACACTAGCACTTCCAATGCAAAATCACAAAAGGGATGCACATGACTTAGCCATTCTAAGCGGGTGTGATGTTTCACAAAATGCAAAGCACTCAAATAATTTTGTTGTGTACCAAACCGGTTCAACCAGCAATTATTTCCAAAACACACAATTTTCAGTTACTTCATTTCTTTGAGAAAAGCAAAGTGACACAGTATTTGAAAAGTGTTTTAAGTCAGCTTGTAGTTTTATAAGGTCATTGGTTTGGGATGGAATCAAGAAATGTCATGGTACAAAAGTTCTGACCAATAAAAATTGAATAAAAATTCTTAGAAATAATTTTTTTAAACTATGTTTAAAGGCAGCTGCCAAAAAAGGAAAACCCTACTCAAAGAAATTTTGCCAAGCATATTAGATTAGTTCACTTAATCCACTGCCAAGAGCTAGAACAAGGAAAACACTTAGATTGTTTCTAGAAATATAAGTAACACGCAGTGCTATTTTTCTAATATGTCAGTGGAATTCTATGAAGATTCAAGAAAGCAGAAACAAAGAACTCAAGTCCTGTCAGAGATACTCTTTCAGGTCTTTGTTCTCTAAAAAGTACAGAACAACATCTCCTAATTTGTTCATTAAATTACAATTGTGCAATATATTTCCAATCACTTTTAAGTGATTTCTACTGGCACCTATGGGAGCATAAATCACATTAACATCCATTTTCCAGATGTAAAAATTGGTACAGGGGACGAATGAGTTTCAAATTCACAAAGAACATTGGCAAATTCAAACTTGAACTCAGTTTTCCACTTCTGCTTTTAATCCACTGAATTGGTAAAGCACAGGGCATCCAAAATGTTAATTATTTCTCAAGAGCTCCAAACAGGTAACAGTTGCTCAAAATCAAGTCCAGGAAAACTCAAAAGTTTTAGATTCACAAGCTAAATCTATGATCAGATTTGTAATTTGGGGGTCATAATTGAGAGAGTCCATACACAAGCATTTCATTTCTTAAGTGATTTTAAGTGTTTTGGAGAGAGCTAAACTTTTAATGATTTGAAGTATGGTACGTTTGGAATACATTAGGATATTTAAAAAGAAAAAATGCACACCCTAATAAGAATAATCACTGGTTGATTTTTTGTTGTTGCTAGGAACTATTAAATAACTATTGGCTTTCAAAATGCAGCTAAGACATGCACTACTATGAAAACAAATCACTTTAAAGAGTAATGTAAGCTGATATTGGTCTCCACTGATGCCCATAGTAGGTCCTCTAGAAGGTTCAAGATTCTGTATAGTTTATCTAGATTCATATCATATAACTCTATATATAAGGTTTGGCTGAGTCTTCAATACTGGCAAACTGAACAGAGACAGATTAATAGATAGCTTGAAAATATATACGGAAGGAAAACAGAAACCTTGTAAGTAAATAAAATTTATTCAGCGTTTTCTCCATATCAGGCACAATGCTAATTGCCAGAAATACAAAATCACTTTGAAGGCTGCAATTTAGCAAGGAGGTTGGATAAATGCAAGACAGTATACTTGTATTAAAAAGTCCTTTGCCAGACCAGGACAGCGGCATGTTACCTAATTTCTCAATACCTCAGTTTTTTAAATTATCAAAAAGATATAAAGGTAACTCATCATTTTTAAGTAAGCAGAAATTTCATACGTAAAGGAGTTTTTATAGCTTAAAACACTATGTTTGATGTGATCCCTTTCTGTATGAAGCAAATATCTTTATGGCACCTAATACACTTCATTGAATTTATACACAAGCCTACTTCATTTTATGACACTTTGCTTTATTGCATTTAACAGATACTGCATTTGTTTAAAATTTGCCTTTAATTTGTGTTTTAAAATTTACACCCAAGTTAAATACTGTGTTTTTGTTTTTGTTTTTGTTTTTATAAATTGAGGGTTTGTGGCAACCCTGCATTGAGGGAGTCTATCAGTGCCATTTTTTCAACAGCATGTGCTCACTTCCTGTGTCTGTGTCACATTTTGGTTAATTCTCACAAGATTTCAAAGTTTTTCATTGGTCTTATATTCGTTATGGTGATCTGTGATCGGCGATTTTTGACATTACTATTGTATTGTTTTGGGGCATAAGACAATGAACTTAATAAACGTTGCCCGTGTTATGACTGCTCCACCTCATTCCCTGAATCTCTCCCTTTCTTTGGGCCCCCTATTCCTTGAGACAGAACAAGATATTGAATTAATTCAATTAATAATCCTACAATAGCCTCTAAGTGTTCAGGTGAAAGGAGCAGTCACACATATCATTTTCAATCAAAACCTAGCCACGAAGGCACTTAGTGAGGAGGCGTGTTGAAAATCAAACAAGCTGAAAGCTGGGCCTCTTGTGCCAAATAGGCAGCCAAGTTGTGGGTACAAAGGAAAGGTTCCTGAAAGAAATTAAAAGCGCTACTCCGGTGAACACACAAATGATAAGAAAGCAAAGCAGCCTTCCTGTTGAAACGGAGGAAGTTTGAGTGGTCGGAATATATGATGAAAGCAGCCACAACATTCCCTTACGCCAGAGCTAACGTTGCCTTCAATTGTGTGAAGGCTGAGAGAGGGGAGAGCTGCGGAGGCTGGTACATCAGGTTTCAGTAGAGAAGCCACCTCCGTAACATAAAAGTGCAAAGTCCAGCAGCAAGTGCTGCTGTCGAAGATACGCTAAAATAATTGTGAAGGCGGCGCCACTAAACAACAGATTTTCAATGTAGGTGAAACAGCCTTATATTGGAAGGAAATGCCATCTGGGGCTTTCATAACTAAAAGGGGGAAGTCAAAGCCTGACCTTAAAGCTTCGAAGGATAGGCTGACTCACTCATAAGGGCCTAATGCAGCTGGTGACTTTAAGTTGAAGACAATGCTCATTTACCATTCTGAAAATCAGAGGGCCCTTAAGAATTACACTAAAGCTACTGTTTGTGCTCTATACATAGAACCATAAAATCTGGATGACAGCACATTTGTTTACAGCATGATTTACAGAATATTTTAAGCCTGCTGTTGAGACCTACTGCTCAGAAAATAAGATTCTTTTCAAAATATGACTGCTCCTTGACAATACAGCTGGTTACTGAAGAGCTCTGGTGGGGATGTACAATAACAGTAACGTTTTCTTTTTTTTTTTTTTTTTTCAACATTTATTTATTTTTGGGACAGAGAGAGAGACAGAGCATGAACAGGGGAGGGGCAGAGAGAGAGGGAGACACAGAATCGGAAACAGGCTCCAGGCTCTGAGCCATCAGCCCAGAGCCTGACGCGGGGCTCGAACTCCCGGACCGGGAGATCGTGACCTGGCTGAAGTCGGACGCTTAACCGACTGCGCCACCCAGGCGCCCCTACAGTAACGTTTTCATGCCTGTTAATATAACATCTTTTCTGTAGCCCATGGGTCAAGGAGTCATTTCAATTTTCAAATCTTATTATTTAACAAATCCATTTTGTAAAGCCACATAAGTGCCACAGAGAGTGATTCCTCTAATAGATCTGGGCAAAGTAAAATGATAATTTTCTGGAAAAGATTCACCATTCCAAATGCCATTAAGAACATTTGTGATTCATGGGAAGGTGTCAAAATAACAACGTGAACAGGAGTTTGGAAGAAAGTGATTCCACCCCCCATGGAGAACTTTGAGGGGTCCAAGACTTCAGCGGAAAGTAGATGTAGTGGAAAGAGTAAGAGATACAGAATTAGAAATGAAGCCTGAAGATAGGACTAAATTGCTGAACTATCATTATAAGAATTTAACAGATGAGTGAGGAGTTGCTTCTTAAGGATAAACAAAGAGTTTTGTTTTGTTTTTTAATGGAATCTACTCTTGGTGAAGATGCTGTAAAGAATGTAGGAATGACAACAAAGGTTTTAGAATATTACATAAAGTTAGTCAATAAAGCAGCAACAAAGTTTGAGAAGACTGACTCCAATTTTGAAAGAAACTTGACTGGGGGCAAAATGCTATCAAATAGTATCACACGTTACAGAAAAATCACTAGTATGAAAGAGTTAGTGTATGTGGCAAACGTCATTGCTGTCTTATTTTAAGAAATTGTCACAGCCACTGCAACCTTCAGCAGCCACTGCCTTGACCAGTTAGCAGCCATTAGGGTCGAGGCAAGACCCTCCACCAGCAAAAAGATTCTTAGTGAAAGCTCAGATGATGGTTAGCATTTCTTTGTAATAAAGTATTTTTCAAATTAAGGTAAAGTACTTTTTTTTCTTCTTCTTTTTTAGTTATAACACTATTGTGTTATATTATTGCATATAACAACTTAACAGATGTTATAGTATAAACTTAACTTTTATATGTAGTGAGTACCCAAAATATTCATTTGACTCACTTTACTGCAAGATTCGTTTCGTTTTGAAGTTTTTTTTTTTTTAATGTTCATTTATTTTTTAGAGACAAAGAGAGACACAGCATGAGCAGGGGAGGGGTACAGAGGGAGACACAGAATCTGAAGCAGGCTCTGGACTCTGAGCTGTCAGCACAGAGCCCAACGTGGGGTTCAAACTCAAGATCCGTGAGCTCATCACCGGAGCCGAAGTCAGACACTTAACTGATTGAGTCATCCAGGCGCTCTTGCAATATTCACTTTGTTGTGGTGGTCTGGAACTAAGCCCACAATATCTCTGGTGTCTACCTGTAAACACTGTTCCCCTTCCTCTCTTCTGCATGACTCTTAAAGGCACTTGACGTTTATACATTCAGTGCCTTACAGAGCAGATTCACAGTAGGCACATAGTCAGTGTAAATGAAGGGGTTTGAAGCATTGAGGAAAAGAAAATTAAAACTACTTCACAGTAAAAGAAAAAAGGTAGAATTCAAACTGGTCCCTGAAAAATGGAGTAGGAGTTTAGTAGGTAAACAAAGGAGGGAAAGCATCCCAAACAGGTAAAACATACATATACAGATCTGCTTAAAATCAGTATGCAAAAAGATCATTCCTTTTCTCTTCCAGGTTTTCTCATTCTGGGTCTATCTTTTGCTTTCTAGGAAAAACTGATCAGGACTAATCAAGATAATCACGGTAACTTATTACTAGCAGGTCTTTGACTCTGCACAGTAAAAGTAGAGGTTCAAAGCAGGTCTCAATAGTGAACAGAGGTCAACATGTTGAGTTGGCCCCGACTTTGAAGAAAGCCTCTTTATGTGTAATAAGAAAAGTATCTCAAATTCTTTGAACAACTTTTGGGAAATAGAGTGTGTACTTATAAAGTCACATTATTTTTTTCAGCATTTGTAATGGAGATCTGTTGTTAATTTAGTTCCCAAAATGATTAACCAGGCTTTCTGGAGTAGTTTGCACACTGATAGGTCTACCTGAAATTTCATTAACTTTTTATTAATTCATATCTCTTAGCTATACTACAGGGTAATCTTCTTTGATTTGAATTATGAATCATAAAAGCTAGAAGTTGTTTAATAATAACTGTCTTGTCTTTATAAAAGAATCATATTTTCTGTTACAGATATCATGGACTGTAAGGCCACCCTCTATTATAATAGCTCTGGAAGGAAAACCCAATCACAGTGGATAAACACATCAAAGATTCATTCTAATTGAAAAAATAAATACATATGAAAAAGTATGCAACTTAAAATCAGAAGTGAGATGGTTATTGTGTCGGAAAATTCATAAGACTAAGGGAAAAAATAGCAACTCTAATCCAGTTTTAAGAAATTTCTATTATTAATAACAGAGAGCTCTACTTCCTCAATCTGTGGCTAAGACTGAAGCTCTATGATGGCATAAATTTGGACTCTTTGTTCTCAGAATTCAGAATAGTACCCATGATTTCAGAGGGACTAAATCCATCCTTGAACCCAGGGGCACCAAATGACCCAGGTGAAACTAACTAATGAAGTCCATCTGGCTGGAGCTGCTGATAAGCATATATATATATATGTGTGTGTGTGTGTGTATATATATATATATATATATATATATATATATATATATATTTTCTTTCCCACCACCCCCCCCCCCGCCCCCAAATAACTGTGCCCAAGAATGGAACCATAGAGAAAAGTAATCCTAAGACTGGAAAGACAGTATCCTAAAAATATAATTTTGGAAATTTGGGTCTAAAGCCATTTCATAATTTTAAATTTCTAAGTTTTGTTAGCTAATATATTCCCTCTCAATTTCAAGCTAGAATGAGCTGTCATTTCTTTCACTATGATGAGAGAAAGGATCCTGTTTAATACACACTTAAATATGACAAAGATCCATTCACCTTATCTGTATAAGAAATAGGGTTAGAGTAATATCAGGGTAGCAATAAGATTTCTCCATTCTGCTTATCACTATCTCTTGCACCTTAAAAATGACTTACTATTCACTATCAAGTTTCTAAAATAGTATCATAAAATAGTATCATAAAATCTTTTATTTCACAAACATAAACCGGATTTGAAATTCAAATAGAAAAAAGTAATGCTATTCCAGAAACTCACATTGAGTTGAAAATTACTAGATGGGCTAAAAGTCTTTGATCTGGTAGGACAGAATGGAAGCAAGACAGATGAATAAATCTTCAAAATGTTGGAAATAAAAAAGTTCTTATACATCTTCTTTAGGGCATTAGATTTTTTTATTTTTATTTATTTATTTATTTTTGGTAATACAGCTTCATCTAGTCTAGTTTACTAATGTACTGTTTGTTAAAGTGGAGTCTAGTTCACTCCACTTCAGCAAATATCAAAGGTTGGATTTTCATTATTAATGCCCTTAGTAATTAACAATGATGGGAAAATTCTCATTAACAGGAACAATTTTCCTCTGAAAAAAAGATGATAAGTTTTGCTTTCCATGAGGCGATTTTTGTGGAATGGCATAAAATTTTTAAAGAGTTTAAGAGCAACGATTGCCGGATGACTGTGGGATTTTCAGAGCATGTGTGCCCAATACTAGTTTGGAAATCAAGCAAATAGGAATCAGGGCTGCTTGACCGAATCGCACGTAAAATACGGCAGCTTTCCTTGGTGCTTCAAAATGGAAGTTCTGTTAACAATATTTTATAAATTCCAGATTGGCACTATTGCTACTAATCCAATCTATGAATCACTTGCCAATTACTTTAAAGTATTACACAGGCACACACAGATTTCGAACCTTAGACCTTTTTAATAGCTTTATATATTAAAACTAATAAGAAAAAAGTCCTTTATCCAATTTAAAAGTGACAATGAACCAAAGATATAAAAATAGAGAAGACCTTCAGCTACACATTCTTTTAAAGTTGTTCATTCAATACATGTTTAATTCATCTCTATGGCTCAGATTCAGCTCAAAATGGCACTGATCTCATCAACATCATCCATTCCATTCCTAGTGTCACAAGGGAGAGAAAAGTAACACAGAGAAGTCAAACGTGGTGTGGAAGATTATGCAAATGATGACTGGGAAGTCTAGGAGCGGTATCAAAGTCAAGTCCAGTGAGCCAACAGTCTACTTCTGTGGCATGTTTCAGTGGCTTACACTGCAGAAAATACCACTATTTTTACCTGCTCAGCAGTCATTCTTCTATTGACAGGATCTTGTTTTCATTGGAGAATTACTGCCTTCTCATTGATTTTAACTTTGTGGAAATGTCTAAAGGGAATTCTACCCTGTCCTGACCAAGGTATGCACATATGGCTGAAAGCAGGCCAAATGGTTCTCTCAAAAATCTGAACCATCAATATTTGTGGAAATAGAAAATGTTACAGATATTTTGCAAAATTGGGACAGTTTCTTACAAAGTTAAACATGTGTTGCCATGTGACCCACAAAGCTTACTCTTGGTTTGTTATCAAGATAAATGTAAAAACATGTCTACAAAACAACTTGTATAGAAATGCTCATGTAAGCTTTATTCAGAACAGTTAAAAACTCAGAAGCAACCCAAATACCCACAACTGATAAATGGATAAATTATAGTAAATTTAAAAAACTGAATATCATTCCACAAAAAAAAAGTAAACTACTGATATATGCAATACATGGATGAATCTCAAAAATATGCTAAGTGAAAGAACAGACACATGATCTTATACAGTATATGATTCCATTTACAGAACACTGTGGAGTAAAACACAAAACAAAAACAAAAACAAAAACCTCAGGGACAGAAAATATATCAGCTGTTGCCAGGGCCTAGAAGGGGAGAATGGGACTGACTTCAAAGATGCATAAGAAAACTCTTCAGGATTAAGGGATTCTATATCTGGGTTGTTGTGATAGATATCTGACTATGTATATTAACCAAAACTTATCAAACTATACCATCGAAAGAATGACTTTTATGTATATAGCAAGAAACCTGTTGTTAAAAAGTATTTTAAAAGGAAAAAAAAAGAGACATTTTTTTCATATACACAAAATTGAAGGCATTTGGTCACCAGTAGACCATCACATTATAAGAATTTTGAAAGAAAATCCTCGGGCTGAAAGGAAATAATACCAGATAGAAAGCTCAAATTACAGAAAGGCTACAGAGAAAGGGAAATTCCTGATATGCAGGTAAATGTAAATTATTATCTATTCTCTCATTAATTTCTTTGAAAGACACTTGTTTATGTGAAGCAAAAGCAATAATATTATATGTGGAATGTTTAATGTTTATAGAACTAAAATATGTGACAACAACAGCACAAAGAACAAGAATAAGTAGAAGTATACTTTCATATGGCTGTTACATTTTATGTGAAGTGATACAGTATTAACCATAAATAGACTGTGACAGATGAGGATGAATATTATAATCCCTGGAGCAACTACTGGAAAAAGAAAATCAGAAAACTATAATTTTAAAAAAGCCAGTAAATGAATTATAATAGTAAAAAGGTATTAAAATTTGATTAATCTGAATGAAACCAGGAAAAGATCTGAGAAAATAAATGTGACAAATAGAAAATAATAGAGATAAGTGGTGCCTGGATGGCTCAGTCGGTTAAGCACCTGTCTCCTGATTTCAGCTCAGGTCATGATCTCACAATTCATGGGTTCAAGCCCTGCATGGGACTCCATGCTGACCGTGCAGAGCCTGCTTAGGATTCTCTCTCTGCCTCTCTCTCTTCCCCTCTCTCTCTCTCAAAAGAAATAAATAAACTTTAAAAAAAAAGAAAATAGAGATAATAAACTTATCTCAGGTGTAAAAATAAATACAATAAAGGTAAATGTACTTAATATTCCAATAAAAGGCAGAAAGTGTCCTACAGGATTAAAAGGCAAAACTAAACTATATTCTTGGCAAGAGACAGTTTTTTTTAATGTTTATTTATTTACTTTGAGAGACAGAATACACATGTGCACGAGCAGGGGAGGGTCAGAGAGATGGGGAAAGAGAGAATCCCAAGCAGACTCTGCAGGCGGTTAAAGCAGAGTCTGATTCATGGCTGGATCTCATGAACCATGAGGTCATGACCTGAGCTGAAATCAAGAGTCCAATGCTTAACAACCTGAGCCACCCAAGATGGCCCTGCAAGAGACAGACTTTTAATAGAAAAACATCAAGGTAGGAAGTAAAGAAAGAAAAATAAATCGGAAGATTACACTATGCAAATAGTAAGTACATAATATGCAAACTGAAAGTAAGTATGACTATATTTATGTCAGACAAAGTAATCTTCAACACAGGATCACTGGAGTTAAAGAAGGATATTTTATACTAATGATTGGGTCAATTAATCAAAAAGACAGAAAATCCTAAATGTTCACATATCTAATTACAGAACCTCAAAAATGCATAAACCCATCACTGTAAAATAGAGAAATTAAATTCACACTCACACTTGGAGACATTAATGCCCCAATATTCATAATTGACAGAACTAGAAAAAGTCAATAAGGATATAAAAAGAATGACCAACATTATCAACTAGCTTAACTGATATGTATAGAACATAATGCCCAATAACTAAAGAATATATATATTTTTTTGCTCCACTCACATGGGACATTCACCAGAGTAAACCATACGGTAGGCCATAAAATGTCTTAATATATTCCAAAAAAAAAAAAAATTAAATCTTACAAAATATATTCTCTGGCCACTAAAATAAACGAATTTTAAGAATTAATTAACAGTAAGATACATAGAGAAAAACCATTCAAATTTGGAAATTAAACAACATTCTCAAAAAAACAAACAGAAACAAAAACAAAAACAAAAAACAGAAAAAAAGAGATTAGAAATCACAATGGAAACTAGGAAATATTTGGAACCCAAGGATAATGTAAATACTACATAAGAAAAATTGTGAGATGCAACTCTAATAGTGGTAGAGGGAAATTTAAACATTTAAATGCTTACATTGGAAAAAATGAATGGTTTCTAACTGAACAAGTTAGAAAAATAAGCAACCTGAAGCAAATTGTTTTCTCTTACTAGACTATCATCTCCACCACTTTTTAACTTCTACATTAATGCCCATCTTACAAGGTCAAGTTCAATGATAGCTTCTTCTGGGAAGGCCTTGGGAATTCCCTGTTAATTGTTCCCATCTCTTCTCAAGCTCTGGCACATATTTTATTTCTTCTTGCACCGTATATAACTTCATTCCTTTCATTCAGTCTGTAACTTGAGTGCAGGAATAATATCTTACTATTCTTATTATCCATGGTGTTTGTCATAAGATCTGCCATATATAGGCACTTATAAAGAATTATTTAATTCATGAGTGATTAAGGGAATGAGAGTGGAATGCAAGTCCATGAGTATAGCTGATTCTGAAACAACAAAAACATGAAATTAATAGGATATTCCTGAAAGGTTAAAATGTGGGAAACAGGAACTTGAGTCCCAAAAAAACCAAAAATAAAACATTATCATCTTCATTTTACAGATGAAAAAATTGAGAAAGATAGATTAAGGAACACAGCCATGGTTATAAGTGACAAGAAATCAGGATTTGTATCTAGGACAGTCTGACTCCGATGTACCTAATTTTAGCTAATGTGCTTAGTCATTTAGCTGCAGCCATTTCAAACTGTCCATCACTGTCTGGAGATGCCCCAAGACAAGACTGAGGGCAGCTGTCGGGAGAAGGAAGAGGAGTTGGATGATGGTGATGGTGACAATGACACTGATGGTGATCTAGAGGCACAGAGAGGGCTGGGAGAGTACTGGGCTCAAGGAAGCCTTAAGAGAGAGGTAACTGGTAGGTAGGAAGGCTGGGGAGTTCATTCCATGCTACCCCAGGCCAGGAGAATTACACAAGATACCAACATGTGCTGCTCCTCTGGGAGAAGGAAACTGGGTCAGACGCAGAGAGATAGAGCTCAGCAAAAGGTGAAAAGCCCAGCTGCTGGAGAGGTAGGGTACCAGCAAGAGGTTTTCAACTATATCACCAAAGATGAAGCTAATGAGCTAAACATATGCTGATTTTGAACTGGTAGTGGTTGGAAATAATTAGAGAATGTGCATGAGCCAAAATCTATAACCAAGGAGGAGTTAGTGATAAAGCACACTCATTTCTAACATGTGTATATTGAAATGGCATTCGATTATAAACAGGTGAACAGATTAAGTGTAAGGAAGCCTTACTCCTTGTCATTATTTACTCATTCAGCAAATTCATTTGTATCTATCACGTCTCAGCCACAAAGACAGTCACTAGAGATAACGGGAAGAAAGCAGCATCACCCTTGCACTAAAGAAGCTCGGCATTTTGCCACATGTCAGAAAGGAGAATGAATAAGAGCATCAATCATGTGCTTCTGAGAGGAAGAAGATTCTTACTCAACAGCAAGAGAGAAAGGCTACTTTAGGTATGTTTAACAATGTTGAAAAATATCTTCAGTACAAGGGCTATGACTTACGAAAAATTCTTACTTAGGATGGAGTCAGTGCTGCTGATTAGGAAGCCAGAGAAGGTTTCTAAACTCAGGAAGCACCTAGCTAAGGGGCCCTCTGTGCTGGCCACAGCTCCTACAGAAAGTTCAGAGAGCACTAAATGGCCCTCAGGCCCTCATTTACTATATTAGATACTGAGCTCTTTGATGGAAAGTGTCATGGCTTATGTTGAGGAGTAGACATGGAATCATCTAAAAATTCCCCTTAGATGGGGTGCTTGCGTGGCTCAGGCACTTAAGTGTCCCACTCTTGATTTTGGCTCAGGTCATGATCTCATGGTTATGAGACAGAGTCCCACATCGAACTCTATGGGGCCTGCATAAGATTCTCTCTCTCCCTCTCCCTATCCCATGCCCCCTCCCCAGCTCATTCTCTCTCTCTTAAAAATTAAATTAAAAATAAAATAAAAATTCCCCTTAGAGTTCTCATTCTGTGAAAAATACATCAGCCCCATGAGTAACCCTCACTTTCCACTAATACACATAAAGTTCCAATCCCAGGATGTGGTTTAAGAAGGCAGCTGCCTAGAAAAGAATTCACTCTAGGGATTGAGGAGGCTGTTCCAGCATGTGTTACTCAGAATAATACAGCCATGGAGAATGGGGCCTGAGGTAGAGGCACAGCTAGGGGAAAATGTGAGAGAACAAGACAGAGAACTCTATGCTATTTACTTAACCTCCCAATGTTGCCAAAGGCTAACCTGATGTATTCATCATCTCTTGCAACTTAACACATCACCACAGCCTTAGTGACTTAAAATAACACATGTTTAGTATTTCACAATTCTGCTGGGAAAGGAGACCAGGCAGAATTAATTAACTGGGGCCTCTCCTTCAGGATCTTTCACCAGGCTGCATTGAGAGACCTTGCTGTGTTGGCCAAGGGCAGAGTCACATCTGAAGGCTCAATCGGGGAAAAATCTGTTTCTGAACTCACATCGTTGTTGGCAAAATTCAGTTCCTTGTAGGCTGTTAGTCTGAGGGCCTCATGTTTTGCTGGCTGCCAGCCAGAGGCCTCGCTTACCACATGAGTCTTTCTAACGTAGTGGTTTGTTTCATCAAACCCAATGAGGTTTAGCATAGGAGTATCTTAATTCAAAACAGTACCATGAAGGATGGTATATGGGCAAAGGATATATTTTTAGGCTATAGGCTCAGACTATATGGAGTGGTAGCAAATCTTTTCAGGAGGGAGCGGCCAAAGTTTTTCTTCCTTTTAATTTCTATATAGATGAAATGTGAGTTTGTGAGTTTTACATTCATTCATTTCACAAATATTTATTGTTTTAAGGGCATTGTTTTATGTGTAGGAAATACACTGGCATCCAAATGGACAGAGCCCTGTTTCTAAAAACCTTACATTCAGGAAGAGAGAGAGCTTCTGTGACGATTTGGAGGCTTGATAAAAGGTTACATTTACTGTATGATTACTGCCTGCCAGTCAATGAGCTAAGTGCTTTGCATGCATTTTATCTTTAAATAACTCTTCTACTGAATACATTATATAATTTAATAACCTTGTATATTAGATACTATTTTATATCCACTTTGCAATAAACTGTCAGTGGTGGTATAAGTGGTGGGTATGTGTTTTGATCACTGGTCTTTCTGATTCCAAAGTCCTCAACTTTAACTAGCTCAGAAAGCTATCAGTTGGGGAAAGACAAGAATACAAATAGAAAGGGATGCCTGGGTGGCTCAGTCAGTTAAGTGTCTGACTTCAGCTCAGGTCATGATTTCACAGCTTGTGAGTTCAAGCCCCATGTCGGGGTCTGTGCTGACAGCTGGGAGCCTGAAGCCAGCTTCAGATTCTGTGTCTCCCTCTCTCTCAACCCCTTGCCCCCTCACACTCTTTCTCTCAAAAATAAATAAACAAAAAAAGAATACAAATAGAAAAAAATACCAAGGATTAGATGTTGACAAAGACTCCCTTTGACCAAACTTTAGACGGGCTGCTCTGAGCCTGTTGTTCGACTAGGACTCACCCTTGGTGCCTGCCTTCAGTCTGCCTGGTCCAGGTGCAGAAAGAATCCTAAGTCCATTTAACAAGAATCACTGCACCCTTGATGTCTCCTCATAGTCTTTTTCATCCACTGATCCCTTGCCCTGCTCCTTGGCTGTAAATCCCCAGTTGCCATTGTTACATTGAAAGTTGAACCCTGGGTAGCTCAATTAAGCATCTGACTCTTGATCTCAGCTCAGGTCATGATCTCGCAATTTGGGAGTTAGAGACCTGTATTGGGCTCTGTGCTAATGGTGCGGAGACTGCTTAAGATTCTGTCTCTCCTCTCTGTGCCCCCCCCAACCCACTTGTTCTCTCTCTCTCTCTCTCAAAATGAATAAACTCAAAAAAATTAAAAGAAATAATAAAAGCTAAGCCCTATCTCTGTCCCTTACTGCAACAGTCTTGACACCTACTGCAATAGTCCACACTGAAGTCTTCTGTACAATTTTAAAGTGTCTGAATATTTTTTTCTCTAATAAATATGAACTACAGAGGACGTCTAGCAAAACTGAAGACAGCTCAAGGAAAGACCATGCATATTAAAGGTTGCTTGGCAGTTGACTTTCAACTGTCAACACATGGGCCAGACACTGAAATTAGTTGTAAAGGTTTGAGTGCATGACACATTAGAGCTTCAAAAGACATAGGGACTCCATTTACAACCATTCCTGCGGTAGAAAATATTGCTCACAACAACATTCAATAAGAAAATTCTATTTCAGGACCTAGGATTATAGAAAAGAAAATGGGAATATATATAGGAACCATAAAAATCTTGATATTAAGAATGGAATAGGGGATTGTGCTGCTATAGCAAAAGCCCAGGGCCCTGCAAGGTGTCCCAATTATCCTGCTGATAAGAGAGCATCTTAAGTATTTCTTAGAAATAGAATTCTAATTTCTTAGAAATTAGAACAATTGCGTCAGTTGGGATTAAAGGTTGTAAGCAGAGGCAGATGCCTTCTTATTTGAAGGACATTAAATTAAAAAGGGCACATAGAAAAAGAAAATGAATGGACTTCTGTGGTCCAAAAAGTCATAGGGAGTGATGACTGAGAGAAGAGTAAGTCTATGAGCCTGGTATCACCAGCGCTAATCAGGTATGTAGCAGATGGTAACAGGTGTTGCATCATGTCAGAAGAAAGGGTGGAATAAGTTGTTCAGTCCCAAGATTCCACCAAAACAGTATGAAGAGCTAACTCTAGTAGGATTTCCCAGAGTTCCCAGCAGGTAACTAGAAAGCATAATAAGTATCAGGTTGTCAATAAAGGCACTCCCACCTAGGGGTGATTTCATGTTTAGCATAGAATGGCAGTTTCACAACATAGTCATTCAACTGATGCTAGATAATGATCTTGGTCCAAGTGATTTCTAGATTACAGACTGGATTATACAGGACAGAAGGTTATAGATGGAAAGGAGGACATGATTTTCTCATGGCTTGATATTCGGGCTCCTGGGCTGAGACACTGGTATAGTGTACTTGCTCATAGCATATAGGAATCTAGAAGTCACACCTCAGAATTCTCCATGGCTTGGACCCAGACAACCTCTCCCTACCCTCTCTTTTTCCATGACCTGGACACTCTGCCTTTCGTTCTGTCATTTGGAGGATTTTTGTATCTATTGTTCCTCTAACAAGAATGCCACTAATTTTCTGCCACCATATGTGCTTGGTTAAATTTTATTCTTCAGGTTCTGACTCAGACATAACTTTCTCAGAGAAGCTTTCACTGACCTCCCAGATTAGATCAGGTCTCCCTGTTGCTATGTTCTTAAAATTATGTACTTCTTCTTTATAGGCTTACCATAATTACAAGATAATTTCTATGATTCCTTAATTAACATCTCTTTCTCCCAACAGATTATGAAGCTCCATAAGGGCAGAAACATATTCTTGTCTTTTTAAAAAATCACATAATTTCTCATTTTGCCTTATACCATAATATCATTCATAAACAACCAAAAATGAATAGCTGAATGAGTGAAGGAAATATAATTACTATACCTCTATATAAATAGCTAAACCTGCTTCTTTGTTCTAAGCATTCACTGTAGCTCACAACGATCACTAAATAATGGTGCTGGGTGGTGATGGAAAGGAGTTTTTGGACACAGTATGAGTAGTATATAGTGCTAGGTTCAAAGAATGTAGTATATCATGCTCAATAAAGAGCTTCAATGAGTTCATCTGATGCTTAACACAATCCTGTAAGGATTGGTAATATCATTTCCTTATTACAAATTTGGAACACTAAAGCTTAGACAAGAAATGATTTACTTAATGCCATAAAGCTACTAAATGATGGAGCAGCACCTCTGACTCAAGTTGCTGGAGTCTTAATCCATTCAAAATAGCAATATTTATAAAATAAGTCCTTATACATATAGCACAACCATAAATGTAAAATATTTCATTATGGATTTCTCATGTAAAATTAAAAAGTTAATCAAAGCATCCCCATGAAGTAATATACTCATTGTATGAATGGATATATTTCACCCTTAGTACTCTCTCTTTTTTTTTTTAATATATGAAATTTATTGTCAAATTGGTTTCCATACAACACCCAGTGCTCATCCCAAAAGATGCCCTCCTCAATACCCATCACCCACCCTCTCCTCCCTCCCACCCCCCATCAACCCTCAGTTGATGTGTTCTCAGTTTTTAACAGTCTCTTATGCTTTGGCTCTCTCCCACTCTAACCTCTTCTTTTTTTTTTTTTTTTCTTTTTTCCTTCCCCTCCCCCATGGGTTCCTGTTAAGTTTCTCAGGATCCACATAAGAGTGAAACCATATGGTATCTTAGTACTCTCAGTACTCCTATCCTTGTCTTTCATTTATTTAGTCCAATGTTTACTGAGACACAATCTTGGGCATAGGAACTTCCCAACTAAATTGTGTACTAGCATCACTGGAGAGAGCTGGATACGGAGTAACATTTCGCATCTATGGATAAGCATCTAGAAACACTGCTGAAAGTGACATCATAGCAAGAAAGGTATAGTACCTTTTTTTTTTTAATTTTTTTTTCAACCTTTATTTATTTTTGGGACAGAGAGAGACAGAGCATGAACGGGGGAGGGGAAGAGAGAGAGGGAGACACAGAATCGGAAACAGGCTCCAGGCTCCGAGCCATCAGCCCAGAGCCTGACGCGGGGCTCGAACTCCCGGACCGCGAGATCGTGACCTGGCTGAAGTCGGACGCTCAACCGACTGCGCCACCCAGGCGCCCCTATAGAACCTATTTTTAAACAGGATAACAGTTTAATTTTAAACTTGACATAGGAAAGTGATATAAGAACCTAAGTGGTTTCAATTCTGACACATATGATTTCAAATCCAGGATCCTGCATTTACTAGCTGTACGATGTGGGGCAAGTTACTTCCTGAACCTCAATGATCTCATACGTAAATTATGATATAATGATACCAACCTCAGAGTATTATCTAGTATAAAGTTAATCCCTCAGGACATCTGGGTGTCTCAGTCAGTTAAGTGTTACACTCTTGATATCGGCTCAGATCATGATCTCAAGGTTCATGAGATCGAGCCCTAGATTGGGCTCTGTGCTGACAGTGAGGAGCCTGGAACCTACTTAGGATTCTATCTCTCCCCTCTCTCAAACTAATTTTTAAAACAATTTTTAAAAAACCAATCACTCAGAAATGAAAATAGTAGTAAAATACAATAAATAATAAAGCTACAGGATTACATGAAAATTCGAAGACAGAAAAATTACATTTGTCATAAAGGGTCAGTTATTAATATCTGGTCATTCATACAAAGTTGTATTAAGAAATGAAAACACACAAACATAGGGGTGCCTCAGTGGCTCAGTTGGATGAACATCTGACTCTTAATTTCAGCTCAGGTCATGATCCTAGAGTCATGGGACCCAGTCCCACATGGGGTTCTGTGCTGACCATGGAGACTGGTTGGGATTCTTTCTCTCCCTCTCCCCTTCCCTCTCCTACTCATTCATGCTCACTATCTGTTTCTCTCTCTCAAAATAATTACATAAACTTTCAAAAACACTCAAAAAATAAATATCACATGATTTTTTATTAAATTTATGAGATAAATTATTTATTTTCTTTGGAAACTCACTTTTAGCTTCATAATGGTGCCCTATGTATTCAATCTCATATGTTTTGTAGGTATTCGATTCATAAGGGAATGCCATACACTAATTGAATTCTGAAACCATAACTCACGGCAATCATGGATTGTTAATGGCTCTAAGGAACTTGCCACAGAATGATCAAATCTCTCTGACTAGCTTTCCCAACTGCTGCTCCATGTTATGATTTCTAACTATTTGGTTTCCTCTGCTACTGTTTTATTTTTACTTCAAAATTGTAATTTTGTATTTGTAAGTACTATTTTAAGTGTTCTTGAATTTAAAAAAAGACACGATAGGAAAGATACTCATTCACGTAATCCTTATCAGGATAGTGTTACTTGTTTCCTTTCAGTACACGCACAGAGTAGTCAACTTTCTAATTCATTAAATTGAGGTTTCCATTTAATCTGATTTCATTTGTCATTTACCAAGGCTTCACTGACTATTCACTCAAACCATTCATCAAAACAATCTGGTAGGTTCTAGGAAAACAAAGAGTAACGGATTGATCCTACCTTAACTGCATGAAATTTTATCTATTTCTTGTTTGTCTGTAAGATAACTGTGATTTAATAATATTTTTTCTGGTATTATTTCATCCAGAATCTTTATTTCTTTAATGATCCTATTATCAACATAAAAATAATGATATTTAGTTGAGCTTAGAACTGGAAGATTAATATAAGGAAAATAATGGATATAACTTAAAAATAGGACAAAACAAATTTAGAAACAATTTATTGATAATATTTAGGCATGGTTTAAGACTTTTGCTTTAATTTTAGTAATCTGAACCTACTAAGCATAAATTCAAGAAATTAACACTGAATGAGTTCTCCTTTTCACATGAGGAAAGAAGGAAAAAGAGGCAATTTTTGAGTGAATATTATTTTAGACACACATATATTTTATTATTTATTATTCCCAAACAATTACTTTAATGAAGGAGAAAACTAAGGCTCTAGAAAGTTAGAAAACTTGCTTGACATCCTTCGGCCACTGGTGATGAGCACTGGAGTAAATGAGTCACTAACTTCTACTCCTGAAACCAGTACTACACTATTTGTTAACTAACTTGAATTTAAATAAAACATTGGAAGGAAGAAAAAATAAGAAATGAAATGCATAGCTATCTGGCCGCATAACCCAGCTTCTTTCCATTCCCCCACACTGCCCCATACACAGCAGAATAAGATAAGAATGCCCCTAAGATAGAAAGAAATAAAAATGTAAGTTTCAGGAATTTAAAATATATTTGTATCAGAATGATGTTTACAAAGGACCAAAACATTTTAAAGGATTTATTGTATTTTAATTACTTTGTTGGTAATGGCAATCAAGCATTATCATTTTTAAACAATGAATTTTCTAAAGATTTTAGTAGTGATTTTATATTCCAAGCTTCACAACATCAACACTAAATTTACCTCCCTCCTGTGAAGTCTCTCATTTGTCAAAGTGACCCAAGACTTCCCTGGGGCATCAAGCTGAGACAGTTTGTTTCTCAAGTGTTATCTAGGAACCATCTGTATCAGAATAACTTGTGAAATCACAAAGTATTCATATTCAGCATCACTGAGTTAGAGTGCTTAAGGACCTGAAAATCTGCATTTTATCAAACACCATAAATCACGCTGGTATAGATGGCCCCTGAAAAACCTACTAAAGCTAAATGTTAATATTCCCCTAAGTGTGAGGACCACTTACCTATGACAGGAAAAAAAAAAAAAAAACCTCAGTATTGATAATTGTTCAATTTTATTTCAGAATGGCAAATGGAGAAAAGACCTGCTCATGATCATACTTATTTTCGATGTGATCATCACTCTTGGAGATGGAGACTGCTACTAATACATAAAACTCTAAAGTCGAAATTGCTGACTTGTTGATAATTAGCCCTACTGTGATTTCTGAAAATATTAAAATATTCAATTGTATAATAAAATTCTAATAGTACCAAATAAAGGCATTCCTAAAATGTTGACTCACCATTTTTTTCTTAAATTAAACAAAAATAGCAAAAAAAAAAAAAAAAAATAAGAAGAAGAAGAAGAAGAAGCTCAACTTTAGCAATGGCCATTCGGAAATGTTGACCTTTGTAATAAACCCTTACCTCAGTTTAGGCTCCTATTTCTTTCTTCACTTTACTACATCTGAACACCAGGATAGTGTTTCTGCAATCAGCTCTCAGAGAAAAACATCTAAGTATAGTGCACCGCTACAGTTGCTAAGGTAACGACCATCTGCTAGTTCATTAAAAGTTTCAAGTTCACAGACATCTTAACCCACCTTCCTGAAACATACGACATAAAAGTCACTGCCTAGAGAAATTTGGGCTCTCCTGTATTGGTTATACATAGCAGATGACATCATGTACAGCATTGAAAAAGGTTGTTGTTTTTAGTTTACAATTTTTATTGCCCTCCAACCACTGGTAGAAGACTAGATATTTTCTAAAACGGACTCTTGGATGAGCTCATCTTGATTCATTCAGAGATTTTAGTGCTGCTTTGACTTGAACACTGGTATATAGCGTTGAGCTTTTAGATTTTTTTCTACTAGCAGCAGATGTTCAAGACATGAGAATAACATATTTTGCTTGGAAAAGAAGCAGCAGCTTCAGCAGGAAATGTTATCTTTTTTAGACTTGTTAATACTTGGAAATAGTATGCAGTGTGTGTTGAAATCTTGCATATTCAGTCTTATTGATGAGGTCTTTAATAACGCCCTCAACCTCATCGCCTCCTCAACCCTGCTATTCCAGTCTTAAATTCTGGATGACCCCTGTTTTCCACTTTCTCTATTATCCTGGCTTCAGTACAGCCCTTTTGGAAAAAGCTAGGAAACTATGTAAATTTGGCCCACCAATAATTCAATGATTTTCCTATTTCACTTGGTTGCTTATCACTTCTTAGAAATTATTGATTATATAACACACTGCTCAGAACACTTCACTACACTTCCCTCCCAGCACCCCATGCTCAATTTCATGTGACTCTCAATTTCAGTGACTCTCTCTTTTCCTCTGCTGCCTCTCCTTCTTCATTAACCACCAGTCTTTAATATTCTCCATAATCTAACTTCCATTGACTCCATTCTACTGAAACTTCATTCTCCACAATTATACAACTAACTGTAATAAATTATTTCTTATAATAATTGTGTTTTATTTGACCACTGGTTTTTATAGATACTCTACTTTTCTAGTCACATATCTGACAGCTCTTACTCTGTCTTTCCTTACTGAGTCCTTAATAAAAATCAACTCGACAAACAGTTACTGTGCATCTATCAATATATTAATGTTGTTTTGAACTTTTGAACTTTTGTGGACTGATAATAATTGTGTGAGGGGAAGTAGATTGGAAGGAAAATTTGACGAAGCAAACATAACTTAAAATTTTCATCTGTTAAAATTGAGCTTTTAGATATACTATTTAAGTGATAATCAGTGGGTTTCAATTTGCTACAATATTTATATTCCACTGGAATTACAAGTGTGTAAACAGGTGGTTGGGTGGCTCAGTTGGTTAAGTGTCCAACTTCTGTTCAGATCATGATCTCACGGCTTACGGGTTGAAGCCACATGTCAGGCTCTGTGCTGACAGCTCAGAGCCTGGAGCCTGCTTGGGATTCTGTGTCTTCCTCTCTCTCTCTCTGCCCCTCCCCAACTCAAGCACGCACTCGCTCTTGCTCGCTCTCTCTCAAAAATAAACATTAAAAAATAATAAAAAGTGTGTAAACATTTCATGTAAAAGCAGTATTTATAATATGCTTAAAAGCTGATCCTTCTGGAGATACAAGGATAAATCAAGATATGGATTGTGGTATACTATATACAGAAATAATTTTGAAGAAATGATCAGTCAAAAATGGGTATGACGTACTGATGTTTTTACAAGTTGTTATTATGCAATAAGGTGATACATGGGACTCTGTCCTGACCTCCAAGTAGCTTATAATCAAGAAAGGCATTACCACGGCTTTAGTAGACACAGTTCATAGACCCTATCTATATTCATATTACTGTTCAGTGGTAGAGCCTAAGAAGCCAGTCTTTCTCATGATTTTCCCTTTTTACTATGCTAGAATGCTTCCATGTGCTGTTCTTTTTTACTCATACTTGGCCTGTTTGGGGGCAACTAAATAGCCCACATAAATCTCTGGCAGATATAAACTTGATTAATTAAGTCACTCTTATTACCCTTAGGTATTTCCTGGGTCTATTTCCAAACCCTGGATTGTCTACAGATTCATACATTTGAGGACTTTTTATATATTGGATTCTCAGAAATGCATTTGGTATAGACTCAGAGGAAGGATAAAGTGCAAGTTAAAGGACTCACTGATAAATAAGGGTTCTGAAACAGCTTTCCCTCTCTCTCTCTCTCTCTCTCTCTCTCTCTCTCTCACACACACACACACACACACACTCTCACATATGAACATGAAGTATATCCAAATAATGAAGAATATCCCTAATAAAAATCAAATATTAGACCTGGGATGATAAAACGCACCAGCTCACTTTTTTTTTCTATTTTTGAAACTGATCATATGTCATATTAAAAAAGGGAATACTGCATGTCAACGGCTCATGTTCTTCCAGTCTGAAGTTACTGAAGTAGAAAACTGGGCTGACCAAAGATAAGACATGAGAAAATGGCAGTTAGAAAAATCAAATTCTGTACCTGTATCCAATCACTATGTTGTATATGTTAAACTTATACAATGCTATAGGTCAATTATATCTCATTAACTCAAAAAATAAAAACAAAATTATGCATATGCTAATATTTTCAGGAAATTATAAACGTAGTTAATGTAAGATGCACAGTGGCTAATGGATAGTGAGGATGTGAAGACTGCTATGGAAAAAGACCCCACTAAGAGGCAGCATTGCATTTTGGACATGTATACACAACTAGGCTTTTTAAAAATTATTATTCTCCTACAACTCTATGTTTGTATATTACGACATAAATCTTAATTAGAAAAGAACGGAGATTTAAAAACTTCATCAGAGCTTTTATATGGAAAGTTGTTTTAAGAGAATAAATGTCTAAAAAAGAGAAACAGGCAGTATTGTGTTGTAAGGGCTTGTTATGAAGTCAGATGGACCTGATTAAAACACTGCCTTCCCTCTGCCATGTACTTATGATTTGGGATAAGTTACATCAGCCACATAAGCATTGTGTAATCTCTATAAATGAGGTTAATAATAAAATGAAATAATACATGCAAAGTACTCGGCACTCAGGGACGCTATGTGTATCTTCATCATTGACTGTGAGTTTTTTTTAATTTTTTTTAATGTTTATTTATTCTTGAGAGGGTGAGGGAGAGCACAAGTGAGGGAGGGACACAGCAAGAGAGGGACACAGAATCTGAAACAGGCTCCAGGCTCTGAGCTGTCAGCACAAAGGCCAACACGGGGCTCAAACTCATGAGCTGTGAGATCATGACCTGAGTCGAAGTCAGAAACTTAACCAACTGAGCCATACAGGCACCCCAACTCTGAGTCTTAAAGTAGCCTTACAAATCAAAATCTGATAATTCAATGAATATATATATATATATACACACATATACATATATACATATATATATGGTATAAAACAATTGTGTTAAGAAAAGACAAAGTACAAAACCAACTTTAGAACAAAGTCTCTAACTTTATGCGATAAACAATCCTTAATAATCACTATGGCTGAGCTTAATCATCATGGTAGGCTCTGGATAGTCATATGTCAGGACACTTAGAATCAGGCATGTTGGAGCAAGAGGGATTCCACATCCAGATAGTTAAATCAATATCTTTCTCTCCAATTAAATAGTGACTTTAAAAAACTAGACATTTATATTTAGTTAGCAATGCTAAAACAAAAACAACAACAACAACAACAACAAAAACACTACTCTCCTGGTCAGTAATAGCTCCATACCTCTAGTAAACATTGTCAAAGTTTTCTCAAGTCTCTTAAGCATTCTAAATGGCAAGAGTACAGGGAAGAAAAATATATTTGATGTGGTTAACTTTTTCCATTTATAAATTATTATATACAAAAACAATTTGCAAAGTTGTTAATGGATCCTACTCCCCATTAGGCTCAGACTGCATAGAGTAGCTTTAAAAACACTAAAATTAATTCACTTTAATGAGGCTTGGAACAATTGGCAATAACCTGACAAAAAGGCATTTTTAGAGTTCTCTGAAGCTTACTCAGAGGAGATTTGAATCTTCAGGACCATTCCAAAAGGCTCTTGGGAAGGGAGTGGGAAAAAAAAAAAAGTCTTAAACTTGTTTACTGGGTGGAAAAGGTAAAAGTAAATAGGAAGCAAAGATAAAAATGAGATATAGAAACAGCAGCAAATTTGTGCAGGTGGGTGTGTGTGCGTGTGTGTGTTTGGAGTGTGATAAATATTGGGCTGGAGAATCTGTCTTTGAAGATGCTGGGTGAACAAAGAGATGAAAGACAGTTAAGAGTTCATCATCATCAATGCAGTTGGAAACACTGATCAGCAGATGGCACACGTATCAGGAAGCCTGTTTCACTGCACAAAAGAATGGCTCTAAGACACTTTACAAATCTCATGGCATGTCGCATAGTGCTTCTTGGGAACATGGTGAAAAGATGCATACATGTTCACACATGTGTTACCTTCAGTAACACATTCATAAAATTAGAATAATAATAGGATCTACATTAAGCATAAAGTGATGCTTAATAAAAATTATAGCTTCAGAATCTTGAAAAGGAATAATGAAACTGGAGGATTAACATTTTCTGATCTTAAGACTCAACATAGCTAAAATAATTGTAACAGTGTGGTACTGACACAAGGCCAAACAGATCAATGGAACAGAGTTAAGAGTCCATTAAAATCCAAATGATTTTTGACAAGGGTATCAATTGTAATTCAATGGTGAAAGGAAAGTCTTTCCAACATGTTTTGCTAAACTATATCTGTATGGGGGGTGGAAACTGAACATGATTCATACCTCAGGCCATATGTAAAAATTAAGTCTGGACTATAAACCTAAATGTAAAAGCCAAACCATAAAGCTCATTGAAGAAACCGTAGGAAAATATTATCTCTCTCTCTCTCTCTCCCTCCCTCTCTCTCTCTCATATATAAATATACATATACGTATATATATATATACTTATGTATATATATATACATACATATGTATATATATATACATATATATGTATGTATGTATATGTGTGTGTATATATACGTATATACATATACATATACGTATATACATATACATATACGTATATAGACACACACACATATACATACATACATACACAGAGAGCATGTGTGCATATGGGAGAGAAGGGCAGAAGGAGAAAGAGAATCTTAAGCAAGTTCCATGCTGAGTGCAGAGTACTGGGATCATGACATGAGCCAAAATGACGAACTGGGAGCTCAACCGACTGAACCAACCAGGTGCCCCAAAACTACAGGAAAATATCCTGTGACCAGTATGAAATGATTTCTTTAGAACAGAAAACTAACCATTGAAAAAGTATAATAAATACGACTTCATCAAAGTTCTGCTCAACAAAAGACACCATTAAGAAAACAAAAGAGCAAACCATAAAATAGAAGAAGAGTATCTGCAAATCACACACTGATATTCAGGTTATCTAAATTATACCTGCAAATAAATAATGACGACGATGCTCAAACAAGCCAGTTAAAAATGGGCAAAAGACTTGAGAGTCACTTTAGAAGAAAGTGTATCAGAATGTCAAAAAACATACGCAAACAAGCTCATCACAGTTATCAGAGAAACGTGAATTAAAACCATAACAAGATATCTTTTCATGCTCATTAGAATGATTAAAATTCAAGAGGGGCATAGCATCTAATGTAGGAAACAATCCAGAGCAACAGGACCGCTCAAGTATTATTGGGGGAAGCATAAAACCAATCGACACCTGTGGAAAATCATTCAGCAGGGTTTTTTTTAATTATGCATATACCTACCTTATGATCCATTATTTCTACTCTTAATGTATTTACCCAAAATAAACAAACAGATGTCTCCCAAATACTGAACACAAATATTCATGGTAATCTTATTCAAAATAACCTAAAACTGGAAACAACTCAGACATACATCAATAGAAAGGACAACTGTAACTTATTTATAAGAGAATATTCAGAAATTAAAAAAATAAACTTCTGATCTACAGCAAATGGATTAATCTCAAAAATATTATTCTTAGGAGAAGCCAAACATAAAAGCATACCTAATGTATAATCCATTGTTGCAATATTCAAGAACAAATAGGGGCACCTGTGTGGCTCAGTCGGGTAAGCGTCCAACTTCGGTGCAGGTCATGATCTCAAAGTTTGTGAGTTCCAGTCCCACATCAGGCTCTGTGCCGACAACTCAGAGCCTGGAGCCTGCTTCAGATTCTATGTCTCCCTCTCTCTTTCTCCCTCCCCCACTTGTGCTCTGTCTCTCAAAAATAAATAAATGTAAAAAAAAAAAAGGAACAAATAAAACCATTCTATAAAGAAAGAAATCAGAAATGTCACTGCTCTGGGGAGAATGGGATAAACTGGAAAGGCAGCAATGCTCTGTATCTTGATTGAGGTGTTAGATGGTTTATATATATATTTATCAAAACTCATCGAACTATTCCTAGGATCTTGTAAATTTGACTGTCTTAAATTATACCACCAAAAAAAAAAAAAAAAAAAGGAAAAGAAAAAAAAAATCCCCAGGGGCACATGAGACACCTTAGGTCAGAAATCTATTTAGGGGAAAAAAAGCTAATTTTTTAACACGTTATACTGGTCACTCTTACCTCTTCGCAACTGCAAATGCCACTCAAATGTAGGTGATTAAATCCAGGCAAGATTCTCTTTTGAATTAAATTTTTAAACAGACATTTCTGTAATAAAATAAGCATTCACCTTACTGCAAATACATTCTAGTTACTGTCCTTATGCGTTGATGCTCTTTGTCCATTGCACTTACAGGACACAAAAGGAATGTCAAGGACTTCCTGCGCCATTCACAAAAAGGTATTTTTTGTGATGATATTTGATATCATCAACATAAATGTTACCTGCCTGCCTTTCACCAAAAGGCATCCAAAGTATGTTTACTGAACTTAATGTTATTCTTCATTAGACTTTAAATGTTATTGTGCTGAAGAGAGATGAAGTTGGGAAATATTTTCAAAATTAAATATTAAATATTTTCAAATGAAAAGATGTTTAAAGTAAAGAGCTCATCAGAGAGCTGATCAGGCAATCCTGGAGCTAATTACAAGAAAGACAGAAATTCCAGGAATATTTAGATATTCAACAAAACTTCAGAAAAAGTTAAAGAAAGGATAGAGAAGATCCCAGGGCCAGAAATCTAGCAATGAATGTCACTTAAATAACAAAAACAGGGTGGCTCAGTCAGTTGGGCGTCTGACTTCAGCTCAGGTCATGATCTCATGGTCCGTGAGTTCAAGCCCCACATCAGGCTCTGTGCTGTCAGTTGAGAGCCTGGAGCCTACTTCGGATTCTGTGTCTCCCTCTCTCTCTGCCCCTCCCCCACTCGCACTCTATCAAAAAATGAATAAACATTAAAAAAAGTTAAAAACAAAGAACAAAAAAACATTATCTTATAACCTTGGTCACCCTGGTAAAGAATAAAAGAGAAAACTATTTTAATAAATTTCCTCAGCTGGATGTAAAATGCCAATCAGTACTCTTCCTATGTGTCCACATTTGTATCACTCTTCAGATTCTACTCCATTTCTAACCCCTCCTCTTAGGAAGGGTCAAGACTTTGTTACCTTTATATATGTATGGAAATATTTTATCTTCAATTATTAACCGCTTTCCACACATCTTAAAAGAAAAATTTGTTGATGGTTGTCAGAAGGGAAGGGGGGGGGCAGAGAATGGACTAAATGGGTCAAGGGAATTAGGAGATACAGGCTTCCAGTTATAGAATGAATAAATCACAAGAATAAGAGGCATAGCATAAGGAATATAGTCAATGAGGGGTACCTGGGTGGCTCAGTCGGTTAAGTGTCTGACTTTGGTTCAGGTCACAATCATGTGGTTCATGAGTTCAAGCCCATGTCGGGCTCTGTGCTGATAGCTCAGAGCCTGGAGCCTGCTTCAGATTCTGTCTCCCCCTCTCTCTCTGCCCCTTCACAACTTGTGTTCTGTCTCTCTCTCAAATATAAATAAACATTAAAAAAGAATATAGTCAATTATACTGTAATAGCAATGTATCAGGACACATGGATGGTATCTGCACATGAAGTGAACATAGCATAACATATAAACTTGTGAATCAGGTGCATACCTGAAATTAATGTCACATTGTATATCAATTATATTTTTAAAAAATCAATAAGGGGCACCAAGGGATACTTCCAGTCTTAATACTGAGCCAATTGAGAAATAAGATTAAGCCAATAAAGTCCAAAAATTATCATTTTTCCTATTGTTGAAGCTAACATTGGCAACCATGGCTGAAATGTAAGACTCAAAGTTCTTAATTGAAAGTTCTTACTGAAAAGAAAACCAAAACCAAGCAGTTTTACCAACTTAGGAACAGAGAGAGATTTCACAGTAGCAATGAATGAAGAAAAGTGGGCTATTAACACCCAGTTTTTCCAGAGTCACAAATTAACTAAATTATGCCTCCCACTTTCCCTGAGAAAGTATGGGTAAGAAGGTAGAATGAAGCTTTATTACTCTAATATTCCTTCCTCATGGAAGAAAATATCACCATTGGGCTGAAAGGAGAATATTTTTCTTTCCCACCCCCCATGCCTGCTGCATCCCTCCCCAATAACATAAAAGTATGTGGGGTCTTTTGTTTTGTTTTTTAATGTTTATTTGAGAGAGAGAGAGAGAGAGAGAGAGAGAGAGCGCATGCACACAAGCTGAGGAGGGACACAGAGGGAAACACAGAATCTGAAGCAGGCTCCAGGCTCTGAGCTGTCAGTACAGAACCCGATGTGGGGCTCGAAGCCATGAACCGTGAGTTTGGCTAAACTGAGCTGAAGTCAGGCGCTTAACCACATGAGCCAACCAGGCGCCCCTAAAAAGTATGTGTTTTGAATTTTATCAGAAGTTCATCCAGACACTGGATCTCCAGAACCTGTTATTTTCCAGAACCTATATTCTCCCTCCATCAGTTAATCTCCCCTTTCCCTTGTACCTCTGAGTTCCCTTCCTCCTTCAGTATGAGTAGCACATAATCTCTATCGTTAAAAAGGTTTTCCTTCACCCAGGAATCCTCTTACACATATAAATCCTCTCTTTCCAGTCTCAGTTGAGCTTCTGAAGAGCAAATAGTGTGATGTTCACTTCCACACTGCCCATTATTTATACATCCTCTGTAATGCGGCTTTCCTCCTGCTGATATCTGAAATAACTGTATCTAAAGTCAGCAACTGCCTCTGGGTAACCAAAGCTTATGGGCATGCATCACCTCTTATCCCACTTGACTTCAATGTCAGTTGACAATGTTGACCATTCCCTCTTGAGCACGTCTCTTTGTTGTCTTTTCTGATGCTGTCTTTTCCTATTTCCCTCATACCTCTCAGGCTACTGCTTCTCTACTTAGCACTTGGTCCTCTTTTTCCACTGTGGTGTTCCTCACGGTTGCATCTCTACGTTTTTCTTCTCACACTATATACATCTGCTGAGCAGGCTCATTCACCACCCTGGGTTGAACAATCACTTAAACGTGGGTAGCTCTTGGGCTATTTTGTTTTTTGGGTCTCTCTCCTGAGCTCCAGACTCTTAAGCTTATCTCCTCCAAGTAAAGCCATTCAACATGACCAGAAAGAACTCATCGTCCTGTTCACATGTACTATCTCAGTGAATGTCATCAAACTCCACCCATTCAGTTCTCCTGAGGATTCAACTTCTCATTTATCTCATTTATCTCATCACTTCCAGCTAACACCAAGTCCTATCAAGTCTTCCTCATCTCATCCTATCCTTCAGTTTCCTCAGACCCTCTATTAGGGCCCTAACACTAACGGACATCTTCATCATCTCAGACTATTCAATATTCAAATATATCACTTTGGTAACACTGAAATTTAACAGAGCTAAATATAAAGTGCTGAATTCAGTTAAGGAAGGAAGGAAGGAAGGAAGGAAGGAAGGAAGGAAGGATCCAGAGCTAGTGAATTGCAAATTCACATGAGTTAACATTGAATAGTAACTGCTTAGCAGACTAATATAATCACATTTCAGATGCCTTTGGTTCACAGATAAAATAATGCAAATTCAAACTATATGTTTTCTTAAAGTTTGCAATTACTTAAAAGATAATGAGATACTTAAAGAAGCTCAAAGGAAGCAGGACCTTGCAAGGCTCTAGAAACAGAAGCCAGAAAGCCTTCAGGAATCTGGGAACACTCTCTACATCTCTTCTCTTTCCTCCTTGTCCTTCTGTTTACTTCTGATCTCTCTGGGAGGAGACTTCTCTTTCTTAGGGTACCATATGGTATGAGATGGCTAAGGTACTGCTCCTGCTTTTTCACAACTCTCTTAATTCTAACCCCAGAAAGAGACTGATTACAATCAAATGTATTTAAAAATCCCGAGAAAGGGAGAAGCAGAAGAAACAGACCCACTTGCATCAATTAAGAGTCATTAGGAAACTATGTGGAATTTAAGAACTTAACACAAAACAAAAACAAATAAACAAACAAAAACAGGCTCTTAACTATAGAGAACTGATGATTGCCAGAAGGTTGGGGGGGTGGGGAGGGGAGAGTGGGGGAGAGGGATTGGGTGAAATAGATGAAGGGGAATAAGAGTACACTTATGATGAGCACTGAGCAATGTATAGAATTACTGAATCACTTATATTGTACACCTGAAGCTAACACTGTATGTTAATATACTTTAAAAAAATAAACAAAACAAAACACTAAAAAAAGGGGAGGGGAGAAAACAGAAGAGAAAACACTTTCAAAGCATGATATTCCCAGGGCACTTGGGTGGCTTAATGTTAAGCACAGACTCTTGGTTTCAGCTCAGGTTGTGATCTCACGGTTGGTGAGTTTGAGCCCCACATCAGGCTCTGTGCTACAGTATGGAGCCTCCTTGGGTTTCTCTCTCTCCCCCTCTCTCTCTCCCCCTCCCCTGCTCGTTCTTTCTGTCTCTCTCTCAAAGTAAATAAACTTAATAAATAAATAAAATAAATAAACTTAAAAATCTTTTCTAATAAAAATAAAGCATGGCCAGTGATGACCTTGAGGTAACTCATAAAAGAAACACATTGCTTAACACATTCTATTTTCTGAATCAGATGTCTGTAATACTTAAGATTTCCATAGAAACAATTACTTTCCATTAAAATATGTTAAAGCAAGCATTGCAAGTTTAAATGTTTAAGCTTCAGTGGTGACAAAAGTTCATTTATCCATTCCTCTAGTATCCTGCATGGGTTAAGTATTCTGTTTCTAATCATTTCTCAAATAGTTTACACTTTTTTAAAATATAGCATTATTGTTTTATGTCTGTTCCTTCCTCCTAATCTACCACTCCAATTTGTCCATTAGTTCTGTCCTTTTCTATTTATAGTTTATGTATAATTTATTTATAAATCTATATCGCATATTAATTCCTTAAGATACAAGCAATATTGTCAAACCCTAACAGCAAACCAGTGCTGAGGCCTAATATCAGAGCCTGCTACCTCTCCTTCAAAAAACCATGTTATTTAGCAATCTTAAAGTTGCAAGAAAAACAATTCTAAACTTAATTTAAATCTGTTGGTGGGGGGAAGGCCTATTACTTGCTATGTAAAAACTAACCAGTGAGCAGTAAATAAAGAGGTTGGCAATATTAGGGTAATACCACGGATGTTTTTTAAAAGACTTTATATTGTTTCTACTTTATTTTTTTTTATATTTTTAATGTTTATTTATTCTTGAGAGATAGAAAGAGACAGCATGAGGAGGGGAGGGACAGAGAGAGGGAGACACAGAATCCGAAGCAGGCTCCAGGCTTCGAGCTGTCAGCACAGAGCTTGATGTGGGGCTCGAACCCACAAACCATGAGATCATGACCTGAGCTGAAGTCAGACGCTTAACAGACTGAGTCACCCAGGTGCCCCTATATTGTTTCTACTTTAGAGCAATGAAATTTACTTGTCACTTTAGTAGGTTGTTCAGACCTGAAATGTAGTTTGGCTCCAAAACACATTCATTTATGTATTAGTGACAGTGGTAGCAGCTGCTAAGGTTTACTGCAAGCTTGGTAACCGCTGAGCAATGCACGAATCACAGCAGTCACACATTTATCTTCTCAGCAATCCTGAGAAGGTGCTGGTATATCCCCATTTCACAGGTTTAGTTTAGCCAAGCAACCTAAGTGCTCACAAGTGTCATCAGGATTAAAAGATCAATCCCTCTGCCCTTGACAGGCTACATAATATGCTGGGACCAGCACAAAATGAAAATGTGGGGACCCTTATTCAAAGATGGAAAACTTTAAGATGGCAGCAGCAGAGCATTAAACCAAGTGTGGTCCCTTCTTTTTATTTTGTATGTATTTTTTTTTTTAAGTAAGCTGCATGCCCAGCGTGGAGCCCAAGAGGGCATTTGAACTCATGACCCTGAGATTGAGACGTGAGCCGAGATCAAGAGTCAGTCACCTAACCAACTGACCAACCCAGGCACAACCCACCTTTTTTTTTTTTAAAGTGTGGGTCCATCTAAGTACACCCATGGAGTCAGCCCTGCCTCTGCTCCAACAGATCACAAAATATGTGAAATCCTATCTTTTTCATCTATCTAAATTACATTCTTCAAAGAATAAGTCTTTGTAAAATGGCTAATTAGTCAATTATAAACGAAGACTCAGATTTCATATTATAGGCTGGATCTAGATACACTCAATAAATATTTGTTGAATAAATAAACTTACTTCCTGGCCGCTAACTAAACCCCTCTCTTCAATAACTCAGGCTGAAAATGCCTTTGGTTAAATGTGGGGATGGATTAAGAAAAAATAAATGAATCATTAGGAATCCATGCACATCACTGGTGGAAATACTTCACGTTCATCTGTGCTGGTTCAGGAATTTTTATGGCTGTGAGAAATCATTTTTACAATCTAATTAACATTTCTATCTAGCTGACATTTAAATGCTGGGGCTCTAAGCAAAGCCTTCAAGAATGTACTCCTCACTCCCCTACTCCCACCTCTAATACATTCAATCCTCATCTCACCTCTATGTACTTAACTTTCCTTAACCCTAATGAACAGTTTACCAACAGACGAAAAATAAGTCCTTTCTCCTCAATCCATCCCCAGGTGAAGGATAACATAATCGATATTTGAATTATGCCTTTCAAAAGACATTAAAAGGTTAGGCTTGCAAGCCACACAAGAACAGTTCTGGGAAAAAGAGAGAGAGAGAGAGAGAGAGCGAGAGAGCCCACACCTTTCTAACCCTAGGAGATCATGGGAAGAAAAAAATAAAATAAAATAAAAACCAAAATAAGATATGCAGTTGGCTCTGCAGGGGAAAGCGCTAAGGATAGCCTATCATCTGCCTAAAGGAGGCCATAGGAGGATACCGCCTTCTTGGCCCCCCTTTGTAGAGGGAGGGAGCAACCACATCAAGGTGGTGCAATCCGGTCCAACAAAGGATAGTCTTAAAGCCAGCATTCGGAAGCGGCTTCTCACGTGAAGTGGATATGTTGAGAACCAGTCGGTTTACCACTGACCCCTTCTGGTGAGTGAGGGACTATGGAAACTCCCAGACCAAGGGCCAAATGGCAGGTAAAGAGAGGTCTTGAGGTCTACATTACTAGCTTCTGAGAGGAGTCTAGAACCATTGGCCAGGACCCATATACAGGACAGAAGAGCATGCATCAACCCCATAAACTGGGAACAAGAACCTGGAGGTGACAAACTCCAGCTAGTGTACACATGTACACACAGACAAGCATGAGAGGGAACTTCACACCTCTCCCCACACCTCCCCACACCTCCCCACATCTCATAAGGCACAACCTTCCCAGAACACTCACCCCCTGACACCTGGATGTCACCACAGACACAGAAGTAGGTGAGAGGGAGGTAGTTTGAGCACATTTTTTATCTAAATGAGAGGCTGAAATTTACCTAAAAGGACCATTTAAATGTTCTAATTGGACAAATTTAAATTGTACTGGTGTGATGGTCAATTTCATGCATCAACTTGAGCAGGTTAGAGTTCCCAGTTATTCAATTAAACACTAACCTAGGTGTTGCTGTGAAGGTATTTGGGGGATATAATTCAACTCCATAATCAGTAGACTTTAAGTAAGAAGAATTATCCAAGCTATTCTGGGTGAGCCTTTCAGTTGATAGGTCGTAAAAGCAGAGCTGAGGAAAATTCTGCCTTTGAACAGCAGCTTTAACTCCTCTTCAGAGTTTCATTCTGCCCTGTTTGAAAGCCTGCCTTATGGATTTGCCTTACTTACCAGCCTGTCCCCACAACTGTGTAAGCCAATTACATGCGATAAATCTCTTAATACGTATCTCTGGCTGAACTCAGATTGATATAATCAGATACTCACAAAAAAGACCACAATAATGATGAAAGATATAAAATACTACATTTTTCTTCACATGTGGTTTGTAGCATGAATAATTTAGTATGTGTAAATAAGCCCTACATACCTGGAGGATTTCATGCATACTCCCTCTTTGCCTAGAATGCTCTTCTCCTACTCCCTCTCCTTCCAAGTACCCATCTAAAGACCTACTTCTGCAGGAACGCTTTCTTGACCACCCATCAAATTCAGGTCCTGCTATTAGATCTGCTCTTGACACCTGTTCTTCTCCTGTAGCTCTTATTACAGTTGAAATGAATGTTTAATTATTCAACATTCATTCGTCTTCCCCTTGAAAGTTTAAGCTCTATGTAGACAGAGGCCAGGTCTGCCTTGGTCACCAATGTAGCCTCATTATCAAACATACTGTCTAGGACATACAGTGGATACTCAAAAAATATTAAGTGAATGAATGTGTATGGGCATAAAAGAATATAGATTATAAAAAAACACATATTCCAAAATTGAATATAATTTGAAAATATCTGCATTTGGTAGTTGACCCTTAGCTGTATTGTCCAAAGAAAACTTGTGTAGGATTTAGAATGTAAAATTGAGAGGTAAGAAATACAGGTATTATTAGCTTTGCCTGTGTCGGCAGCCCACTGAATATCACTGTGTTTGTGAGTTTGGGCTGTTATAACAAAATAACACAGACTGAGTAATTTACAAACAACAGAAATTTATTCCTCATAGTTCTAGAGGCTGGAAGTCTCTAGATCAGTGAGATCACACTGAGATCAGTGTGCCAGCATGGTCTAGTGAAGACCTTCTTCTGGATTACAGACTTCTTGTATCCTCGGACTGTGGAAGGGGCAAGGGATCTTTCTAGGACCTTTTTCATAAGATTACTAATCCCTTTTAGGAAAGCTACATCCTTCTAATTTAATCATCTCCCACAGGCCCTATCCCCAATATATAACCTTAGAGGTTAGATTTCAACATATGAATTTCGGGGAGCAGGGGGAGAGATACAGTCAGACCATAACAATCGCAAACTCTTTTTTAGTTAATAGGGCCCAAATCACATGAACTAAGATGGCCTAAAGCCAACGCTGCAAGATGAAGACCTAATAAATCTGTTCACCAATTTTACATTTATGTAGAAACATAGATTTTACGGTTCTCTGAGACAGCTAAATGGCACAACATTTTATGACATTCTTAATAGTATTTTAAGATCCCTTTGGAAATAATGATTCATCTCATGACTTGGGATATTAATTTGGATGTTAAAATTAGGTAATGAGAATATAGGGAGTTGTAAATATGTTTAATAAAAGCCTATATTCACAATCTAAGGCTAACCAAATTCTTGTTCTTTTGACACAAAAGGTTGAAAATGAACATCAAATACCATTTTAAAGAGCACAATTACATTAGGTACTGACTACAGTATATTAGAAAGGAAAATAGATATGAAAGAGAACTTGCTTAATCCTTCCATGAATTTCATTTTAAGAAATGAATCTTCCCTGGGGTGCCTGGATGGCGCAGTCGGTTAAGCGTCCGACTTCAGCCAGGTCGCGATCTCGCGGTCCGTGAGTTCGAGCCCTGCGTCGGGCTCTGGGCTGATGGCTCAGAGCCTGGAGCCTGTTTCCAATTCTGTGTCTCCCTCTCTCTCTGCCCCTCGCCCGTTCATGCTCTGTCTCTCTCTGTCCCAAAAATAAATAAACGTTGAAAAAAAAATTAAAAAAAAAAAAAGCAATGAATCTTCCCTGATCAAATCCTTCCCATAAGAAAAGGATCTCCAACTACCTCATCACTTATTTCTAAGTAGCTTAATCTTAGGAGAAGCTGAAAACAAACACACCATACAAAAATACAGGAATAAATATTCACTTCCAAATAAATTTGATGCTGTGTGTGAATCAGATTACTTGGAAGGGTGTTCAATAAATTATTGCATCTTTAATATTCTCTGAGATAAATACCTTCATTGGTTCAAGAAAGATTTCATGCTTAAAAGTTGACACAGGAATGTTAAAATATATGTTATACTTTGGGTATAAAAGAAAATCTTAAAAGTTACCAGTAGTGTTTATTAATGCTTCTTCTTTCAATGAATCATAATAAATTGCTGTTACAGCCATTAAACTCTGTTGAATCATTCATCCAGCACACTAATACAAGGCTCTTGCAATGCAATCTGATTGTAAGAGTAAATTTTAAATTCAATATATGTATAAACACTGAAACTAAAACTCATTATCGATGGAGTTTTCTTAATCTCTAAGAGAGAAACATCCTTCAACAAAAAGATGAGAAAAAAAATTATATTCCCAAGTGCCTGGGTGGCTTAGTTAAGCACGAGATTCTTGATTTCGGCTCAGGTCATCATCTCAAGGTTCGTGGGATCCAGGGCTGCGTCGGGCTCTGCGCTGATAGTCTGGAGCCTGCTTGGTATTTCTGTCTCTGACTCTCTCTCTGATCCCCCCTAGTGTCTCTCTTTCCCTCTCTCTCTCAAAACAAACAACAAACAAACAAAATCAAGCTTCCTTTTAAAAACAAATTGATGTTCCTGGGGCACCTGGGTGGCTCACTCCACTAAGTGTCAGACTTGGTTTCAGCTCAGGTCATGATCTTATGGTTTGTGAGTTCCAGCCCCACATTATGCTCTTCACAGGCAGTGTGGAGCCTGCTTGGGATTCTCTCTCTCCCTCTCTCTCTGCCTCTTTCCCACTCATTCTGTGTCTCTCTCTCAAAATAAATAAACTTAATTTTTTTAATAGGTCGATAAACTAATATCTGATTTGGTAAGTGTAAAAAATGTTTTTAAAAATAGAATTTATATAGCAAAATATACTTGATTAATACTAAATATAAGAAAACACTTTCAAGTAATAACTACTCATTTGTACAAAGCTAAGAATCATTAATGTTCAAATACATATCAATTTTTTTAAAGTGGGGAAAAGAACAGGAAAAAGAAAAGGCATGCATTTTTTGGAAGTCTTTACTTTTTTTATTACCTTTCAAAATAGTCATAAAATTTTTAAATCCATTTTCACACTAACCACAACTAGTATTGCAAAATTCCTTGTGTCCTCACTTCACATGATCCATGAGAATGGAAACTTAACAAACCCTCTTTGCATTCTGAAAATTAAACTTGAGGTTATTATTTCCAAGTAACTCAGTACTCAATCCTCACAAACTCCATTTTAGTTTACATAATTTGTGCTTAATAAATTCTTCATGTGTACGATACCCTCATTTTAAGGTGACCATTACATATTTTGACTTCTTTAAGAAATTAACTAGGAAACACCCAGAAAACAAATCTACTTCCACGAAAAACCCATTATTACCTAACCATGACAGTATATAATATATTCAACAGAAGTATAATGAATCAAATCAACCTTACAAGAATTTCTTTCAAACAGAATCTATCCTCCTATCTGATGTGACTATCAAGGCAGAATTCTATATCAAACAAAAATCCTTAATCCAGACAAAATAAACTTCACAGAAGTACAATAGATATCTTTAAGTAAGAGGATTTAATTCATAATTCAATTTAATACTTTAGCAGAATATTTAGACTTACTTAGTACAAGCCATTTGGTCTACAATATTTGAATTCAATCTCAGAATACATTAAATTGAAACTATCATTTTCTTGTGCAGTATATTCCTAACAGACAATATTCAAGATGTTTGGCCTCTTCAACACACAACTGTGTCCCTTCATTTAATGTAAGTAATCTGACTTTTTGTGCAATGTAAGCATTATAAATTCATTCATTAATTGTACAATTATTTGTTCTCTGTCTACTATGTATAAGGCATTTGGTTTAACAGAAGAGTTATTGATATCACAAATCAAAGACAACTGTTCTGCCAGTAATTTCAGAAGAAATTGTTAATGGGTAGTTTGAAAGACACAATAAAGAAGTCTCTTAAATAAACTAAGCATGCACGTGATAGGAGCCACCTGGGGTGTGTCTACATGAATATATATAAAAGAATATGGAAATTTGTAGAAAGAGAGATCATTAGAATAAAAAATTGTGCCTATGTTATGAGCAATAAATTATAAACCTAATTTCATAGATTCCTGTTTTTTTTAACTGTCACGTAAGATAATCCAAAAACTAGCTAAATATTTATTGAATAAATGAATTAAAGTGAAATTACAAGGACTTTGAGATATCATATGATGTGTATTTCTTTTCTGACTTAAGAAATTATGAAAGTAACATCAATTCGGTAATTCTAGGCAAATCAGTTTAGCTTACAGTGGAATGTTTACAATCCGGGCCAAAAAAATCAGACAAACTGGCTGGGATCCCCAACTGTCCTCTGAGTAACTACTGATTGAGTAATCCTGGGATAGTTACCTCAACCTATCCTCGGTTACCTCAACTGCAAAATAGGAATAATCATGTACACTTGTAATAGACTGAATGTTTATCCCCCCTCTCCCTATTCATTTGTTGAATCCTAAACCTCAATGTGATGGTATTAGGAGGTGGGATCTTTGAAAGGTGGTTAGGTCATGTGGGTGGAGCATTCATTAATGGAATTAGTACCCTTATAAAAGAGACCCCAAAGAGCTTTCTTCTCGCTTCTGCCATGTAAGGACACAGCAAGATCGCTGTGTATGAGCCAAGAAGCTTGTCTTCACCAGATACTGGACCTGCTGGTTCCTTGATCCTGGACTTGCCAGATTTCTGAACTGGGAGAAATAGGTGTTTATTGTTTAAGTGACCCAAGCTATGACATTTTCATTTTAACAGCATGCACAGACTAAGACAATACTTCCAGGGATTTTATGAAAATGAATGCAATGATGTCAAAAATGTGCCAAGTATAAAAGACTGGCACGCAGTCGATGTGTAATAGTTAAGATTTATTTTACAACTTAATTTCAGAACATAGAAGATTTGAAAGATATGTGAACTCTAAACAGTCTTCATTTTCCCAAGATACTGGGATATTTGACCAATAACAAAGACCTCCTCACAACTTCCTGATAGAAAAGCAAATTATTTGCAGATAAGGAAAATATGATTCAGAAAGGATGCTATTCTTTTCCAGAGTAATACACAATTTTTTAATAAAAATTTTAATCCTCAGGGGCACCTGGGTGGCTCAGTCAGTTAAGCGTCTGACTTTGGCTCAGGTCATTATCTCACTGTTTGTGGGCTGGAGCCCCGCATTGGGCTCTGTGCTGACAGCTCAGAGCCTGAAGCCTGCTTCGGATTCTGTGTCTCTGTCTCTTACTGACCCTCCCCTGCTTGTGCTCTCTCAAAAATCAAAAAGTGTTGGGGTTTTTTTTTATTTAAAAAAATAAAAATTTTAATCTTCAAACAAAAAATGAATATGAAATGACACACGTCCATAATGATTTGTTCCATCGTACTAAAAATGTAAAACCAAAAAGGCAGTAAAATTTCTGCGATACTGACTAAATACAAGAAATTGTGAATTACTGAAAAATGTCTCTGATTTACACAGAAATAGAATTGGGCTTCATAAAGTACTAAGAAGTATACTATGGAGTATGCCCTTGATTGAGCTTTAAGGGATCCAGTGATGTAAAGTGACGTAAAATTTTATATGCATGCGTGTCTACATGCTTGAGAGGAAAAAGTGAAGGGTTTTCACACATTTTTTCACAGATTTTCAAAAGGGTCCACAAACCAACCACAGAACCTCAGGTATCCCCACTCCAGAAGTGCTGACACAAGTTACAACTGTGAAGTACAATACAGCACAGTGTTGAAAACCTGAATTCAGGAACTGTCACTCAATATTTTTCAGGTACAAAGATAATGTGTTATCAGACAAGAATCTACAGAGATTAACAAGATTTCAGGGTGCTTTTTAATTTTTGTTTTTTAACCTAAATAAACATATGTAAGTGGAGACAGTTAAGATATCAAATCTTAACTGATAAATAAGTTTGAAAAAAGATTAATCGAGCAATACAGTGCTTTACTTTTAAAGTTCAACAAAAATTATGAATTAGCAAATACAATAGCACTGTGAGAACAGTGTCATCTGTGACTTTAGCAGAGTACTATTAACATAATATATTCTCACTAGATCATATTTGCCTTCATTAATGAGACTGTCAAATTACCTATTTCTTTAATATAATTACAAGTGCACATTAAAGGTGTCAAAAAGAAAAAAAGTATTTTAAACTATCCTCAAGAATTGTGAAGAAACACTGGATGCCAATCCACTATTTAGCCAACTCTTCTAAGGAAATAAAAGCAATAATATGTTAAATGGAACTTCATTGTTCACTGAATATCACAATTATTTGGTGCAAGCCTGGAAAATTACATGTTCAGCAGGATGATTTTCATGGGCATTTAAAAATTTTAAGGCTCTTACATTGCTAAAATAACTTGGATCAAAAACCTTCATTAAACATATTACTAGCTATTGCATGTATGTACTTTACCATTGGCAAGGACCAAAACCTGAATAATTTCATAGCTTGTCTATTTGGTTGACTTCATTTCCCATATGTCTACTATCATCAGACTAGCCAAAGGGTTAATTAAAAAATGGTTTACACAGCAGGAACTCTGAGAGATATTACATCAGAGCAACCAGATTTAATATCAGAGCAACCAGATTTAATAATATCTAAGATATACTAATCACTTATTATGTACCAGTAATTGCTATTCAAAACAGTATCTATCTACCTATCTATACATATACACACAGATATACAAGCACATGTATTCTGCATATGTATTGCGTCTGTGTGTGCATACATATATACACAGGTATATATATGTATATAGGTATATACACATACACATACACACATATCACATAGGGCTAAAGTGATAAACACATTTCCATCTTCATACAACCTGAGGAGCTAGGTACTACTATTATCTCCATTTTGCAGCTTGGAAACATGGCATTAAACATGGCAGTGTAAATAAACTGCCCATGATTACACAGCCAGGAAGCGACTGAGCCAAAATGTGAACTTCGGTAATACCATCCAAAGTCCTGGCTCTTATCTGTTGCTTACAGGTGCCTCTGGGAGCAGTGGCAACAAATACATAAGGCAGGTGGTAAGTAGAAATGGGTTGGGAAGTAACGGTGACATGAAGGGATATGTATCTGGTAAAAGCCCTTAAGTTAATGTTGATTATACACTGGGTATCATATTAGAACACAGAAGGGATTGAGCACGGCTGTAGGTATACACCCATGTACTCATGGTGTAAGCTCATTCCACACACTTGAAAGAGATGTTGCTTCACAGGTAATACAAGCCTTACTTGTAGTTGAAAAAGATAGCTTTGCATGTTTTTGTTTGTGTTTGTTTACTTTTTCCTTTGTGTCCTTCATTTTCAAATTGATGCAGTTTCAGAGGTGACAAATTGAAAACTCCTTAAACTTGTCTTTGGCTTGAAAAGTGAGGTATATTTTGACATATCTCACATAGTCAGATTATGATGTATGTTAGCATTATACCAACTAATACTGTGTAGAAAACAGATGCTTGTGTTTTATGTAATTAAAAATCTTTAGGCACAACTTAAGAAAAAAAAAAGATTATCTTAGTAAAATGTATGATGTTTAAACTAACTCAGGATGTTAGTTTAGGAAAGAAAAAAAACCAAGTGAATAAAAAAGATTTGTACTCAATGTATCCTTAAACAGTGTAATTTATAACATTTAAGTGAAAATTCAATAGATACATTGTTGCTATAAATTGCATATTATGCAATAAACGTGATAAGGCATAAGCATTTTTCTTTCATGAAATCAAAACTTGACAATAAGGAATTCATTCTTAATGCATTTAGTATTGATCACATATGGACTTAAAATGCTCACCTTTTTGGGAAAAAAAAAGTAAAAGGTGGCTCTTATCACCAAAATGCTCTTGGATAAAATAAATCTATCTTATTGCCAACTTGCGGATTTTTTTTTCTTTTTTTTTCACATTGTCTCTTTAGCCTAGGAATGAAGTCTAACACAGAAAACATATGCAATCTAATTGTCATGAAATGTAAATATATAATCATCAAGCTTTTATGTAAATCTCATTTTTATAAAGCTAAAATACCTATTAAATGTAGTTAGAGAAACCATAATACTTTGGAGAAACATGCAAAAATCCACTCCATCATTCAGCAAGCACATATTCAACAATCACTATGTGACAGACATGGGTATCTGTTCCCAAGGAGCATATACAGGCTATTTCTAAGAGACATTCATATCTTTTAAGGAGTCCTAAGGGTTTGACGAAAAAATCTAGTAGGACATTTGTTCTATAATGTAGCAAATTTATAAGATACAAGATTAATGTAAAAAATCCATTTTTTATAATACAAAGAATCTGAATGTAGTTAAGGAAGCAAATTACTCACAAAAGCATTAAAAGAATACTTGGGAATAAACTTAACAAAAATGCAAGACCTGTACCTGAAAACTATAGAACATCACTGAGAAAATTTTAAAAGACCCCTAAGAAAGGGAAGTATGCCATGTTCACGAATCAGAAGAATCAAGATCATGGATGGCAATTCTCCGAAGTGATCTCAGTAAAATTTAACTGAATCTCTATGAAAATCCTAGTAACCATTATTGTAGAAATTGACGAGCTAATCTTAAATTTTACATGGAAAGGCAAAGAACTCGGAATAGTTAACATAATTCTGAAAAAGAAGGTTGAAGTCAAAGGATTTATGCTGTTTGATTTCAAAAGTCAATATAAAGCTAGAGTAATCAAGACAGGATATTATTTTCATAAGATAAACATACACATTGATGGAACCAAATAGAAAGTCCAGAGATATATCCTCTAATTATGTCAATTGATTCCTGATAAAGGCACCAAGGCACCTCAAGGGGCAGAGAAAAATAAAAGCTTTTTCAGTAAATGATACTAGGATGATTGGATATTTAGATGAAAAAAATAAACTTAGATTCTAATTCACATCATATACAAAAATAAACTAAAAATCTACAATAGGGGTGTCTGGGTGGCTCAGTCAGTTAAGCGTCTTCAGCTCAGGTCATGATTCCGCAGTTCATGAGTTTGAGCCCTGTGTCGGGCTCTGTGCTGACAGCTCAGACCCTGGAGCCAGCTTCGAATTCTGTGCCTCCCCCTCTTTTTGCCCCTCCCTCACTTGCTATCTCTCTCTCTCTCTTTCTCTCTCTCAAAAATAAAAAAAAAATAAAAAATCAGTCATATATCCGAATGTACAACTTAAAACTATAGGGGCACCTGCGTGGCTCAGTCGGTGAAGCGGCCGACTTTGGCTCAAGTCATGATCTCATGGTCCGTGAGTTTGAGCCCCGCGTCGGGCTCTGTGCTGACGGCTCAGAGCCTGGAGCCTATTTCAGATTCTGTGTCTCCCTCTCTCTGATCCTGCCCTGTTCATGCTCTGTCTCTCCCTGTCTCAAAAATAAATAAAACGTTAAAAAAATTTAAAAAAAACTATAAAACATCTGGAAGAAATAGAAGAAAAGAGGACAACTAGGAGAAATGCTTAGATGTGGGATCAGGCAAACATTTCTTACATGTTATACCAATGGCATGATTCATCCAAGAAATAAATTGTTAAATTGAACTTCAGCAAAATTAAAAACTTTTCAAAAAAAACACCATTAGGTAGGTAAAAAGACACAAGCTGAATCAAAACACTGCAGCTCATATATCTACTAATTTTTTTCTATCTACAATATATAAATAACTCTAATAATTCAATGAATAACTCAAAGGAGGCGAAAGATCTGAATACACCTTTCATTGAATACAACATATAAATGGCTAGTAAGTACATAAAAGCATTCTCAACAGCATTAGTCATTATATAATGCAACTTAAAACTGCAATAAGATACCACTATTCACAGGAGAATGGCTAAATCAAAGACTTATAACTAATTTTGTTGAGGATATGGAGAAATTGGAACTCTCATTCATTGCTGGTTGGAATGTACAATGGTACGCCCACTTTGGAAAATAATTTGCCAGGGATGGGAAGGAGGACTGACTGCAAATGGGCACAGGGGAACCTTAGGCAAAGACAGATGTGCTCTAAAATTGGACAGAGGTAATGGTACATGACTGTATGTATTTCCTCCAAAGGGTCAAGCTGCAAATACAATGGCAAACTTTATAGTATGTAAGTTATTCTTATCAAAGTTGTTTGAAATAAATATCTTTAGAGCATTCACATACAAACCTTACAGTATAAAAATGAGGAGGGGCGCCTGTGTGGCTTAGTTGGTTAAGTAACTGACTCTTTTTTTTAACATTTATTTTTGAGAGAGAAAGAGAGTACGCACACACACACACACACACACACACACACACACACACACACACACCATGCAAGTGGGGGAGGGGCAGAGGGAGGGAGATAGAGGATTCAAAGCCAGCTCTGCACTGAGAGCAGCAAGCCTGTTGTGGGGCTGGAATTCACAAAGGGTGAGATCATGACTTGAGCCAAAGTCCAAAGCTGAAACCAACTGAGCCATCCAAGTGTGTGGAGCCAACTAACTCTGAATCTCAGCTCAGGTCTTGGTCTCAAGGTTGGGAGTTCCACCCCACAGCTGGGTTCTGAGCTGCTGGTGTGGGTCCTGCTTGGGATTCTGTCTCCCCCTCTATCTGCCCCTCCCCCACTCATGCTTTTTTTCTCTCTCTCTCTCTCAAAATAAATCAATAAACTTTAAAAATGAGGAAATATTGAGGCGTTGTAGTGGCTCAGTTGGTTACATGTCAGACATTGACTCAGGTCATGATCTCATCAGGCTCCCTGACAGCCCCCTTCAGATTCTCTGTCCCCCTCCCACTTGCGAGAGCATGCCCTGCACACGCAAGCTCTCTCTCCCTACCTCCTCAAAAATAAATAAACATTAGGGGCGCCTGGGTGGCGCAGTCGGTTAAGCGGCCGACTTCAGCCAGGTCACGATCTCGCGGTCCGTGAGTTCGAGCCCCGCGTCGGGCTCTGGGCTGATGGCTCAGAGCCTGGAGCCTGTTTCCGATTCTGTGTCTCCCTCTCTCTCTGCCCCTCCCCCGTTCATGCTCTGTCTCTCTCTGTCCCAAAAATAAAAAAAAATAAATAAACATTAAAAAAATTCAGGAAATATCTAATCCATTTGAAAAATACAGAACTGGTCCACAGATGTGACTCTTTCCAATTTTCTTCCAAAGTCCCAATATTGTGATATTTATGATATCACAATATTTGACTTAAATTCAAAATGAAAAAATGGGAATCATCTTGGTAAAATTTTTCTATCCCATGCAATAAGCCATATCTTTAAACGATGGTGATAGCTGACTGTAAAACTTCAATTAGACTTTGTTCCACCCATTATAAGTAATTTCTGATGCATTAATTTTATTTATGTAATTACCATAAAATAAGATGTCTATCAGACATTTCTTACTTCAGGCGACATTTGCATGGTTTTTCTTCACTCAGAAAACCAAAATTTTTTCCAATATACTTCCCATATAAATGCATATACGTGTTTTCAAACATAAAAATGTATGTATGTATGCATAAAGAGCTATAATGCATTTACGCATATGTATTTTGTACATATATTTTGTACAATAAAATTATGTTTGCAAATATAAAATATAAATATTTTAAGTATTAAATGTTATATAAATATATAATTTTTATAAATATAAAATATATACATTATTTAGTATTCAGACAAAAACACTACACCTATTCTCTGGCAAAAGTGCCTTCTGGAGGCTCCTCCCAGCAATATCCCATGTCAAGAAGAAACTCAAAACAAATGGTGCTATGACTTTTGTTTTACACATATCAATAAGGGTGTATGACTATAAAAAAGTTGGTTCTGAAGATATTTCTAATACATGAAAATATCAAGAAGTTTATACATTTTCAGTTAATCTAAATTTTATTATCAAACATAATTAGAAAATAGACTTTCCATTCTCAAATCTAATAGGACAAAGAGAGTAATTTTAATCCAGTTTTTAGTCAGCTTCCTCTTTTCAAATATATGTTAGATCATATCATCAAGTTATTAAGTAGCCGATCATTTTTTTTTGGATGCTATTCAGTATTTATCAGTGATTCATGCAGCCAATAACTACCCCATGAGTACTCTGTGTGTATCAGATACTAAGCTAGGTATCAGTGATAGAGGAACAGGGACAGCACCTGCCCTAAAGCAGCCAAGGAGTCCAAAACTGAGGGTTAGTATAAGTCCACCTAAGTATTTTGCAAACTTGGTACATAAGATTCTCAAGTCATGGTAGGGTTTGTTTTAGCAATGCTGCATTCTACAACCCTTTTCGAAAATAAACAAAATTAAAGGTTCTGAGTAGTCCTATAGTAAAGAGGACTTTCACCTTTTATGTTCTAGAGTTTCTTAAAATTTGACTATGAATTTTTTCAGCCATTAATCCTAATAACATCCATTGAGCACACTTTAAAAAAATACTAATACCTTGGAATTCCTCATATAAAATCTGTAACTCTTTCATAAAAGAAAAGCGGAAATTTCTAGCATTGCCTTCATTTCTCAGTGTCAAGCTGATTACAGCATTTGTGGCTTGACAAACACTGATTGCTTGCTAATGGGCTCTACTATTTTGCCAGCTGGTGTGGAAGTTACATTGAACAGTCTATAATCTCACAAATCATTCTTTTATCAAAGATGGACATAACATTTACTTTATCCTAGCCCTAAGGTTTATTTCTGATTCTTTTCTAAAATCAAAGATTATATTTTTGTCTCAAGTATTTGACTAATCTTTTAATACAAGGCCTTGAGCCTATGGTTTGGGGTGCCTTTTGATGGGTATGTGTTTTTTACTTGGTATTCCAGACACACATCTTTTTGGTGTTCTAGCTTGACTTTCAATTACTCCTAATAATTGCTCACATCTTGACTGCTTCTGACAAGACTGAAAAAGAAAAAAAAAATTCAGAACTTTGGGATCTGTGGCCTAAAGACATTCATGTATTCAACACCTATTTATTGAGTACCCTGATAAAGTGGTAAACAAATTAGGCAACTGGATTTATCCTCACAGAGCCTACAGGTGTGGCTCCACAACCTACATACTAAATAATCCTGGGGAAGTATCAAAATTAATGTGTTAAGTGCCCCTAGCTGTAAATAAAGATAATTTTAACATGTACCTTATGGATTTAATGTGTATCTTACAGTGCAAGGATCTAGAATACTGTCTGGAACTTCAAAACACATATCCAAATACTACTTTGCTATAGAAGCTTCCATTCTTCACTGTATGCTGGTTACATATTCTTTTTTGAACAGATGCTCTTTTTATTTAGATCGTTCTTTGTTAGTTGAAAGGAAAGGACCCTCTTGCACTTTTCTGTTTTCCAGGAAGCAGTAAAGCTGGGTCAAAGCAACAGGCTCTGGGATAGTGCAGAGCTCAGCTCAAAGCTCAGCTGCCACCATTACTTGCTCTGTGAACTTGACCCACAATATTTAACCTCTCTCAGCTGTTATTTTCACCATCTGTAAAATGGGGATCATCTTACTGGCCTCTAAAAAAGATTGTAATATATGCTATTCACGAAAAATGTTAAAATTTGAGGTTGTATGGAGTGAAGGAGTACAATTCAAACTTTTTCGTTATGACAGCTGTTAGAGGCACTTGGGTGGCTCAGTCAGTTAAGCATCTGACCTTGGCTCAGGTCATGATCTCATGGTTTGCGAGTTCTAGCCCGGCGTTGGGCTCTGTGCTGACAGCTCAGAGCCTGGAGCTTGCTTCGGATTCTGTGTCTCCTTCTCTCTCTGGCTCTCCCCCACTTGTGCTCTGTCTCTCTCAAAAATAAATAAATGTAAAAAAAAAATTACAAAAAAAAATGACAGCTGCTAGAAGAAATACTACAATAAAGAGAAAGTTGACCTTACAGGAGTAAGCTCTCTGGACTTCGAAGCAATGTGGCAAGGTGTTGATGAGTAAATTCTCTGGGTGCCTGGGTGGTTCAGTCAGTTGAGCATCTGACTTCAGCTCAGGTCATGATCTTGGGTTTTTGAGTTCAGGCCCCACATAGGGCTCTGTGCTGACAGCTCAGAGCCTAGAGCCTGCTTGGGATTCTATGTGTATCTCTCTCTCTCTCTGCCCCTCCCCCATTTGTGCACACTCTCGCTGTCTCTCCCTCCCCTCTCAAAAATAAACAAACATAAAGAAAAGAGTGAATTCTCTGTAATAAGATGGTCTGAATGCCACCTCAACCACTTCCTTAGCGTGACTTTAGGCAGGTTATTTAAACCTCTCTGAACCATAATTTCTTACTTATAAAATGGAGATGATAATGAAACCGAGTGCTTATTATTTGTTAAACACTGTTCTAAGTGCTTCTAGTTTCACTACTGTTAGCAACTCGAGAAGTAAATGGTACTACTCTTCCCGTATTAGAGACCAGGACATTCCAGAGAGTTTAATCCCAGAAATCAAAGCAGAAAGCTACCGTTTTTGCCTTCCCTGTATCATTCTGCTTTCTTCTGGTCATCACACCCTCATTACTGCTTTGAAAGCCACTCTTTCCATACTAGTACCTGTCCAGCCACAGATAGAGAGCGGACTGAATACAAGTTAACTAGATTCTCCCTAAAGTTAGATTTGCAAGCCCTGGATGTGAGTTGTTAGATATAAAGCCCAGAGCATCTCTGACCCTTTCTTTTTCAAAGCCTGGATCTTCAGCTATTCCTTTTATTACATGAGCTACCAGACATCCTTTCCACAAATTCAATTTTTGTTTAAATGGCCACATTGTATTCTCTTGTATGTAACTGCAGTAGTCTAAAAAATAAATACCAGCTCAGCTGATACTCCAATTCTAGCCCCTGGAGCCTTAACATATGTAAGGAACGCTGGCCAACACTGAAGTGATAGTCACCTGTTCATATGCACATATACACCATCTAAGGATGTGGGTTCAGGAGGTTAAGGGCAAAGGCTTTCCTAATCAGAGACCCAGTTTCAGAGGTTTTTCTTTGGTAGGGGGGAGGTATGTGATATTTGAAGGTATTTTAAAATCCCTGAGCTATAATATAATCTACTGCAATCATCGCCCATAAGCAGCAGTAACTATTAAAAGAAAAAGCATGCGGGGCGCCTGGGTGGCGCAGTCGGTTAAGCGTCCGACTTCAGCCAGGTCACGATCTCGCGGTCCGGGAGTTCGAGCCCCGCGTCAGGCTCTGGGCTGATGGCTCAGAGCCTGGAGCCTGTTTCCGATTCTGTGTCTCCCTCTCTCTCTGCCCCTCCCCCGTTCATGCTCTGTTTCTCTCTGTCCCAAAAATAAATAAAAACGTTGAAAAAAAAAATTAAAAAAAAAAAAAAAGAAAAAGCATGGGAAAATATATTGGGAGTAGCAAACTAATCACCAACACAGAGGAGGAAACCCAAGAATCTATCATTCAGCACAGGTATGAAAGGATTAAGGGGTCACAGAGAAAAAAGCAGAAATTTTACTTCAATATTTTTTAAAGTCAATATAAGTATGACGGGGAATTCCCATGGGTTTTAATGGCCAAAATTTTTTAAAGAAATTGATGGAGCTCTGTTTGCCAGTATGTAATTATGCAAACATCTGGGCAGAAAAGTAGAAAGGTCTTATGATTCATTTGACTGTAAGGTACTGTGGTCCTCTCAGGCATTCTTCAGTAAAATGTATCAGCAATGTGCAATATATTTGTACTTTGATGCATCTAAGATGGGACCTGACACTTTTTTTTAAGTTTTTGACTATTTATCTACTTATTTATTTACAGTGAAAGCATGAGCAGGGAGAAAGGCAGAGGGAGAAGCAGAGACAGAATCTTAAGCAGGCTCCATGCTGTCAGCACGGGACCCAACACAGGACTTGGTTCCATGAACCCTGAGATCATAACTTGAGCCAAAATAACCTTGGCCACAGCAACTTCTTACTAGACATGTCTCTGGAGGCAAGGAAAATAAAAGCAAAAATGAACTACAGGGACATCATCAAGATAAAAACTTTAGCACAGCAAAGGAAACAATCAATAAAACTTAAAGACAACTGACAGAATGGGAGATATTTGCAAATGACATATTGGATAAAAGGTTAGTATCCAAAATATAGAAAGATCTTATCAAACACAATACCCAAAAAACAAATGATCCAGTAAAAAAAATGGGCAAAAGCCATGAATAGACACTTTTTGAAAGAAGACATCCACATAGGTAACAGACACATAAAAAGACGCTCAACATCATTCATCATCAGAGAAATACAAATCAAAACCACAATGAGACACCACTTCACACCTGTCACAATGGCTAAAATTAATAACTCAGACAACAACAGATGTTGGTGAGGATGTGGAGAAAGGGGAATCCTTTTGCAAGGTTGGTGGGAATGCAAACTGGTGCAGCCACTCTGGAATACAGTATGGAGCTCCCTCAAAAAATTAAAAATAGAACTATCTTATGACACAGCAATTCCACTACTAGGTATTTATCCAAAGGATACAAAAACGCTCATTTGAAGGGGCACATCCACCCAATGTTCACAGCAGTGCTATCAACTAAGTAGCCAAATTAGGAAAGAGCCCAAATGTCCATGGACTGATGGAATGGATAAAGATGTGGTGTATGTATGTATATATGTATGTGTGTGTGTGTGTGTGTGTGTATATATACAGACATACATAGAATGGAACACTGCTCATCCATCAAAAACAATGAAATCTTGCCATTTTTAACAACATGGATGGAACTCGAGTGTATTACACTAAGCAAAATAAGTCAGTCAGAGAAAAACAAATATATGATTTCACCCATATATGGAATTTAAAAACACAACACACGAATATAGGGGAAAGAAGGAAAATAAGCTAAAATGAGAGGGAAGCAAACCATAAGAGACTCTTCAATACAGAGAACAAACTGAGGGTTGCTGGATGGGAGGTAGGTGAAGGGTTGGGCTAAATGAGTGATGGGCATTAAGGAGGGCACCTGTTGATATGAGCACTGGCTGTTATATATAAGTGATGTCTGAAACTAATACTACACTATATGGTAACCAACTTGAATTAAATAGATGATAGATAGATGATAGATAGATAGATAGATAGATAGATAGATAGATAGATAGATGCAGTCAGACAAAACTGACTGAGCCACCCAGGCACCCCAGGACCTGCCACTTTTAATAACAGTCTTAGTTATCTGGATGAATTTCATCTAAATTTACAATGGCTGCTAAAAATTTATAAGAATATAATGTTTTCAATCCTCAGTGCTCTTACTCAATTGGGTCAGATCACTTGAAAACTGGTGGAAACTTTGGAAGCAGTGCCTATCATGATCAGTAAGCTTATTTTGATTTTTAATCCTTTTCACTGGCCTAATCATACGTACTATGAAGGCCATCTCTATGATCCTTATTAGCTTGTTATTAAGCAATACCATAAATGAGAATTTTAAGTCATTAACTAATGCTTACCTATAACTGGTATCATCCTCCAAGAATATCTTCAAGCTTATTCTCCCCCTGAAACTAAATATCCTTTTACAAAAGTGAGTCACAATTTATGTAATTTTAACTTGAAGTAATCACACTAAACAAGTCATATCAAGGACATATAGAAATACATAATAGTTCATAACATATGACAAAATGTTCTTCTCTCCATCGGAGTTTTGCACTTAAATCTTTTCTCTTCAAATCATTCATTAGATTACTTCAGCATCCCCAGTAACAAGGTTTCCAGCTGTACTTGAAACTCAGCATCAAATGAAATATCTCCTGACAGCAGAGGAGTGGCAATCAGAGATTCTTCTCATCGGGAGGGTTCTTTATTCTTTCCAATATTCATGGTTCAGCTTAAATGGTTTATCTTCAGGAAAGACTTTCTTGATCCACCCCTTTCTGTACAGCCTAGGGTAAGTTCCCCAATACACCTCTTAATACACTTCATACTTTTTTCAAGATATTAAAACAAGAAATTAGGGGCGCCTGGGTGACTCAGTCGGTTAAGGGCCCGACTTCAGCTCAGGTCATGATCTCACGGTTCGTGAGTTGGAGCCCCGCATGAGGCTCTGTGCTGACAGCTCAGAGCCTAGAGGCTGCTTCAGATTCTGTGTCTCCCTCTCTCTCTGCCCCTCCCCCGTTCATGCTCTGTCTCTGTCTCAAAAAAAATTAAAAGATACTAAAACAAGAAATTAAATTACTATATGTAATTAGTTATGTAAGGAACATTGTTTTATCATCAAATCCAAGAAGGGTTTGATTAACAGGTTAACTGCTGTATCCCTAGAATCCAACACAAAGCCTGGACTTAGAAAATAGCTAAAGAGAGGTAGAAACAGAAGGGGTTTTTTTTTTGTTTTGTTTTTTGTTTTTTGTTTTCTTTTAAGAATCTCATTATTTCAATTTTTTTTTCAATGTTTATTTTTGGGAGAGAGAGAGAGACAGAGCATGAACGGGGGAGGTGCAGAGAGAAAGGGAGACACAGAATCGGAAACAGGCTCCAGGCTCTGAGCCATCAGCCCAGAGCCTGACGCAGGGCTCGAACCCACGGACAACAAAATCGTGACCTGGCTGAAGTCGGACGCTTAACTGACTGCGCCACCCAGGCGCCCCTAGAAGGTTTGATATGAGCCAAATATGGAGGAGACACACTTACAAGACAAAGACAGGGTGGAAGGATACCAGAACCATGCCACAGAAATTAAACACCATCTCTAATTATATCTGAACAAAAAGATCTTTGTTTTGGCATATTCCGGCTAAATGATTCATGAAGGAGCCCAAAGTGAAATAAAAGAGGAACTCAAGGTCATCTTGGTAAAGAAAATAAAACTATTGCTAGGGAAAACAAATGTGTAGACTGTCATTTTTAAAAGAAAGAACTATTAAACCATTCCTTTTCAAAGGCATATGTAAAAATCTTTAGTCATACAACATAGAGCAGAGAGAAAATGATATAGGGAAAATGATCTTGTTGTCATACTACAGAAGACCGTTCACATTCAGTCTATTGTAACAGTCATTTTTAAATAAGATTATAATAAGATCATATTAATGTATAGTCACAATGCACATGAATTTCGCTTTTATTTTAAAATTCATATTGAAAATTTGTATTTATATTTCTGACTTACTCTGCCTGTATGTTGAATTGCACTTTGTGAATCAAAGATAGTCCAAGAACTCAGCTGATAATGTGATGAAAACACTATGTGCTAATTTATGCCTTTTAATTAAACAAGATAAATTAAAACCTGAAATAATAACAATTGAACAAAAGATAACATAGCATATAGTGTATTACCACACAGAGGTTACATTTAACCAATTATCTCTCTCTTATTACTAACACTCAACATAGAAACTAACATATATAAATATCATCAGATTTTGAACAATCTAAGGTCAACAATAACCTATGTTTTGTTCACTAAATTGTCCTCAGTACTTAGAATGCCTCCCATATAGTAGGTGGTCAGTAAATATTTGTTGACTGAATGAATGAACGACCTTCTCATTTCCTTTCTCGGTCCACTGTTGTGGCAATGGTCTCTCTGCAGAGCCACTGGTTTAAACAGGGTCTAATCCAAATTGTACTTTGAAATTTATTTAGGAAATTGGGGATGGAACAGCAAGGAGGAAACCCAGATACTGGGGATAATCTATGATTACAACAGATCATCTGAGCCTGATTCTATCTAGACCACCTCCCTGTAATTTCCTAGTTCCCGAATGGCTTACTCTATGACTTGCTGGAAGAATTAATGACCTCAGAGACAATTTATGGTGTAATCAGAGGATTTATAATCAACTCCAAAAGAAAAAAAAATGTATTTCCCCAGTATACACCATAACCAATGAACCTTACAGCAAAGGTAGAAAGTTCTGGATGTTCACATCAGAGAAAGTAGAGCAGGTCTCATCAGATCTACCTTTCGTGCATGAGGCAAAGTAAGATAATTACTGAAAACAAACTATCACCAAAAGTTTATGACATATATTAGGGGCCCTGATGGGTGTAGATTTCTACAGTTTCTTCATAACTGGATGAACAGTAGTGAGTTCAGAAGATATCTCTTCCACTGAGTGCCATGCTCCTACTCAAGAAGCAGAAAGGCTTGAATAATCACGTTGGCCCTGATCCAACTATTACCATTTAATAACCAGTCAGTAATATACTCTAAGACTCCACAAGCTGTGAAATATAAATACTACTATTAAGTTGCTTGTCTGCAGTGTTCACCACTTTTGATGCTTCTGACTTATAACACCAACCAAGAGCTCAATTAATTAAGATTAGGGGTGTCTATGTATGTATGGGTGCCTGTGTATATTTCTGAAAAAGTAATAAGGATCAGGTCTCAAACTACAGCTGAATTATAGCATAATTCCAGATCAGATCCTGTTTGATAATAAATTCCAGCAGCTTCTTGGCTTTTATACTGTTCCAAAGAAATTCCTTTGAAATCAGGACTTACTTTTACCGGACAAAGCTGAAACACTTAATGTTATTTAGTATGCCTTTCCAAATAGGCATAATTTTTCAAATAGGCCAAAATCTCTGTTTGGCCAGTGATAGAGAGTCCGACATGAGGGAAAAATCAGGATCTGTTTTCTTCTCTTTGTTATATCATTATTTTTGAACAGCTGCCAGGTTTCTCCTTGGTTGTGGGGGCCCCAAATGTAATATTATTGCATTCCCCCATCTGTTTTAAGAGAAACTGGGATGTGCACTGTAAATTAAGGTACAGAAAACCACATTTCTCTTTTATATGGCATAGGAAAGGTAGAGCTGTGCCTTTAAATCAAGCAATTTCCTGACTGCAGGCTTTATTTTTCTGCAGTAGTAAAACATAATACAGTAGTAATATTAGTAGGAATAGTGGTGTATCTATATTACTTCGTTCCATCCCTTAAAGTTAGTACAGTTTAACAATAGGATGAGCTATAAAATGTTAATAAATCACTTCATTTTATATCAAGTATAATAGAATCAGAAACAGCACTAAACAAGCCGTGACTTGATTCTGATCACGTGCCTTTTCAAGTGTTTCTAGAAGGATGGAATAAGGGTAAATGTAGATAAAATCTCATGTCCCAAACTTTCTCAAATTTCTGAGATTTAAAAAAAAACTGTCTATCCAGTCTCAGCAAAGAAAGACGTGCTACAAGTCTACAGCTGGTTGCAGAACAGAAGACTAATGACTTCAGCTTACTGTGATTTTAGCTGATGCAGACACAGAACAAAATATAATTTGGTGTACCAGCTAAGACATTTAAAGCCTTCCTAATGCATAGAGGCGCCTCTCTCCCTTTACCAAAAAAAAAAAAAAAAAAAAAGTCATTCCCCTAATTCCTTTTTTTACTGTAAAGATGTTAAAGACTTAGCCTTTTAACTCTTTTTATTGTATGATTACGCCATAATTTATGTATTCTCTTCTTGACAGCATTTAGATTACTTCCAATGTCTTGCTTCCACAATTGTATTTCTTGCCACAATTCATGGATAAATTTCTCTAAGATATATACCTGTATACAGGAACATGTAATGATTATGTACCTATCCATTAAGCCACAGGAAACTGCCATTTTTGAAGTTTAAAAACAGCTACATATCAGCAGGTTCAGACAGTTCAACCTAATAAAAGTGAAACTTGTGGGCCACTTCAGGATCACTGGGTTTTACCAAACTTCTCTCCAAAATGTTTTTGCAATTTATATTTTCTTCATCAGGAGCACTTTGAAGAAAGTTTTGTTTTACTCTAGTCTCCTTTGCAAAATGATTACTCATCTCCCACCAAGGAATTGCTTCTTTCTGTGTGTTGCAAAATAAGTCCCTTTCTTCTCTCTGCTCTGTCTCTGTGATTAGCGTTCCAAATACATCTTTTCTTTTGTAGTGTACTTGGCAATTACAATCATCTGCTTCTCTGGAACACTTTAATAACATAATGTTTAGTTAAAGGAAACAAAGGAAGCATATCTGTACAATGGGGAAGGTGCCTGCTGTAAGAATCATCAACCTTAATCTCTCAAGATGTGGATCTAAGAATTTAGATGATGGTCTGGAAGATGCTATACAAGTACCTTTGCCTGTGCCATTCCTTCAGCCATGGGGGTTACTCTCAACTCGTTTTTATATAATCAGAGCCCCCTTTTGAATGCTTGGGTCAAACGGTTCTCCCGGTCTTTTTTATGCCTCCAGCCAGACTTAGTTTCTGCTTTCTGTCTGACATCCGAGCAACTGTGCATGCGCTGCATTTCTATGTGTGCAACTGAGGCTGTATATGGGGTGTGCAGGTAGGGAAGGAATTAACACTAAACCTAGAGTCTTGGATTTTGAGGCCACTGATTGCTTGTGTCAGTCAGACATCATTTCCTTTAGGAAGCTATTCTTCACCTCTGACACGGGAGCTTATTATTCCTCCTTTCACTTCTCCAGGCACCTGAGTTATTTGTCTGCCATTGCACTTAACCACCTCTCAGTAAGATGCCTGTTGTCACACTGGCTTTCCTAATCCCTGTGGTTCCTATTCATCTTTACACCTGGCACCGAGCACCCTCATACTTAATAGATAAATAGTGATAGATAAATAGCTAAATAGCAATAGTAATGTCATTTTTCTCCTTTGACATTGTCTTCATATCATGAGGCAGCTACTGTTCTGGCAGTGACATTTCAGCAATGAACGAAGTAGACAAATCTTCACCCTCGCTGAATTACAGTCTGGATGGAGGAGACAGTCCACAAACTGGTAAATTTACAATGTATCAGATCATAAAGAATGCTACAGAGAAAAATAAAATGTATTAAGTAAATGGATGAATGAATCATTCAGTTTCTGCTTCAATGTTTCACTGTAAATTGCAAAAGAGCAGAGTGGTTCTATCTTGTTCATTTCTGAGTCACTTGTACCTAGACAGGTGCCTGGCATCTAGACTAAACTGCTTAACGGACTAAATTAATAAACGAAGAAATCTCGCATAGTCCTTTACACATGAAGGTAAACAAAAACTTGTTTACAGATCCTACATCTGCTAGAAATCCACATCCACACGGAGACATGGGATAAAGTTATCCCAAACTTTATCTCAACAGGGGTTTTCGCTGAATCTACCTCAGTGGTTCTAAAGTTTCATTGTGCCATATGCCCACCATGTGAAAAAGTTTTCACATATTTTTCATGTGAAAAAAATTGTTTTCTGAATATTCATACCATTACATCAATGACCTTTAAATAGAACTATGTGGAATATAGTGGAGGTAAAGAATATATATATTTATAGCATTGGTCCAAATCAATATTGTATCCTTTCTAGAGTATGAAAACACTGCCTCATAAGTACATTAAAAAGCAGGTTGAAGGTTAAAAATGGTTCTATTCAAATAGAGACACAAGATTAAACAAGCTCATGATATCTACAATGTAGCCATTGCAGACATTTCTATGGTGATGCACTATAAATATCACTGATTTTGTTGTTCTTTGGAGAGTTTTAATGTATTCAAGTATGGCGGCAAAATTATTATTATATAAACATGTCTTAAGTTCAAAAAATAGTGTAAGAATCCTCTTAAGTTGCTCTATTTTTCAATCATTATTTTCAGAATATTGAGAAGGTACTTAGTAAATGAGAGAATTGCAGCTCATGCAGTATGGTCTCTAGATTGTTTGAAAGGCTGAGCACACTCATTACGCATGTGAGACCCATAATTTCTTATAGGAAGCAGACTCCCACACTACATGCAACAGCAAAGAAAAGGTATGAAGAACAGAATAGGTGTGAGGTGGTAGTGAGCTAAAAATAAGTATACTACATAGATCCCTGGACTTTAAAGAGAATAATGATGTAGTAAAGCAAAGAACTATCCTTTCTTGGGGCTGGCAAGATGTATAAAGCCAAATTCCAAGAAATTGTCCTTTGCTTTCAAACAAAGCAGGAGAAACAATTCCCCATTATTCTTGGCAAGAGACTGCCTTAATGAAGTTTGGCAATTCATAAAAATCATCCAAAGATCCTATTATTTTAATTAATGCATTTAATTGGGACAAGACATTAATTTCTCTCGTAAGACTTAGCTCTGCTATGCTTTTCAATTAATGATCAATTGCTAAAGAAATCCCCATAGACAAGAAACATTATGTTCTATGCTCTAGTGCACAAATAAGATGACAAATGGCATCAAAGTATATACCACAAAGGTTGCTTTATGATGCAGCAAATAGTGTCTGTTGAGAAACTTTGACTTGTTAATTAAAATGTCAATTCAAAAATTTTCTACAACAGTAGTCAAATAAGGAAATACTATTTAAAAAGCTTGATTCTGCCCTATCACAGTATAATTTAAAAAATAATGACATTATTTGAAATTATAACTGGCATACATGAATTTAATAGAACATAGAACACTGTGAAATATATGCTATATATTTAAAATAAAACACTGACTGAACTATTGAATTAGGTGTTTGGAAGACACATATGAGAGGCAGAATTCAGCACAGATTCTGGAATTAGCCTAGATTTAAATCCAATGGCCATACTTACTAGCCATATGAACATGAGCAAGTTTTTTTTTTTCTCATTTTCTTTTCTTTAAAAGGGGATAATAATACCTACCTCATGAGGGTGAATAGGAGGATTAAATAAGTTAATATTTATTTTTATTTATTTAAATGTTTATTTATTTTTGAGAGACAGAGAGAGACAGAGCATGAGCAGAGGAGTAGCAGAGAGAGACACACACACACAGAATCCAAAGCAGGCTCCAAGCTCTGAGCTGTCAGCACAGAGCCGGACATGGGGCTCAAACACACGAACCGCGAAATCATGACCTGGACCGAAGTCGGACGCTTAACTGACTGAGCCACCCAGGTACCCCATTTTTTTTTTTAATTTTAGCGTTTATTTTTGAGTGACAGAGACAGAGTGTTAGCAGAGGAGGGGCAGAGACAGAGGGAGACACAGAATCTGAAGCAGGCTCCAGGCTCTGAGCTGTCAGCACAGAGCTTGACGTGGGGCTCAAACTCAGGGACCAGGAGATCATAACCTGAGCTGAAGTCAGACGTTTAACTGACTGAGCCACCCAGGCGCCCCTAAATAAGTTAATATTTTTAAAGTGCTTAGGACAGTCTCTAGACTACAGAAATTGCTACCTATCCGTATGATAAAAATGACTTAAAGTATCTGCATCTCTGAAAAACATTGTATTTCTGTCAATATTGTAAATTGCTTTGATTCTAGACTTGAACATCAAAAGCTGAAGAAATGTTACAATTTTCCTGATCATTGGGATGTTTTCCTGCAAAAATTCTAATAAATACTTAATCTTTACAACTGAAAGTAGCATTAATAATTTTTTACATCCTGGTGATGGTTTAAATATTATAATTCTATAGTCAAGTTTTATCACAAGCATAATATCTCAAAGTCAAACATTTATAGAGTTGATTTATTTTACATATTAAATCTATTATGAGTCCCTGCATATTTATAAATTAGTAGAATATTTTTAAAGGAAAAGTATGTCACTATTTCTGTGGTAATTAAGTAGTAGAATAGAGGGCAAGAGGAAGACCAGATTAAACTAAGATTTGAGTATTGTAGCAGCATTATATTAATTCTGTAACTTTGCAAAGTTTATTTAATTCTCATAGCTTTAATATCTTTATCTTCAAAATAGGGATAGTGATTGTTCCTACTTCACACTGTTTTTGTTAAGAAGATTAAATGTGCTTAATTCAAGCATAGTTTTCAATCTCAGAGCCTAGAAAAATTTAAGTGTTCAATAAATGTTAGCTGACAGTATTCGTTTTTACAGTCAAATGCTCTTTAATCAATTTTAAGGTGCCTCTTCAGTAAGTTAGAGAAGTTAATCAATCCCAACTTATTCGGAGGCACTAGGTAAAGTCACTGTTATGAAAGCTTATGGCATCTGAGAACATCCTTCATATTTGTTGTTGTTGTTGCTGCTGTTGTTGTCAATGAACAACTGCTATTAACACAAAGCTGTCATATAAACAACTCAGGAGAAAATTTTATTTACATATATTTTCCCAACTTAAATTATATTTCTCATTCTTATAGAACGATTCCTCTCATTTAGAAGGCAAATTTATCCTTAGAATAATATTTGCTAGGGTTAGATTATTAAGATCACTGCTTATAAATCTTTAGATATGAAAGATTTTCTCATTTCTTTTTTTAGACGTTTATTGTCTTAGTAAATTTTATCAGTCATAGAGATAATGTGTTCTGTTAATTACTGCTAAAGCCTTAGAATGCATAAGAATAGAATAAACAGAATATTTTTAAAGCAAGTCTAAGATAGAAAAAAAGGTCACACTTATTACAAAATTTCACATGAGATTCATCTTACATATTAAAACATATTTTTGTGTACTTAAGAAGGCAAAATTTGTCACTGATTAAAGGTGAACAAGCTGCAAAGAAAAGAGCATTTCTTTTTCAACATTTTTTATAACCATCTTAATTACACTAGTTGTGGACCCAAGTCAAGATTACTTTACAGATTGGTCCCCCTCATAGCAATGTTTATGGTATGACAGTGACTAGAACAAAGGACATACTGCTCGTGTTACTTCATAAAAGTATAAAAATCATCTATGCAAGAGCAATTAGCATTTAATCACAGATATTCAATAAATGCTATGTAAAATTAAATTGATCAAAATAGCAATGCATGCAACTAATGCTGAATGGGATGTTATATAGATAAGGACCATGCAGTCTGAAAGTGGAACCTCAGGTGATGACAACAGCCACTGTTCACTGAGGACTTGCTCTGCACCAAGTACCAGTCAAGCTCTGTAACAATATATCTCATTTTACATCTCTCAAAAAGTGATTCTTGTAAAACAAGCTGAATTAATAAGGAGATCTGCCAAGGTGGCTGGAAACAAGACTAAAATACACACAAAAAAGTAAGAAACAGAAGAATATTCCATTTACATAAACAACAAATCCATTAAACACTGAGAAACAAGTTTTATAAGACAGATGGGAATTATATGAAGAAAACATCAAAATAATTTAGAAGGATTTAAAACAAGATCTGGACAATTAGAAATTCATTTTATATTCTGGAATGGGAAGATTTACTATGAAAATGTTATGTTTTCAAAATAAATAAATTTGACATGATTCCAATTAGCACTCCAATAATACTGTTTTACAAATAGAAAAAAAATAAGCATATTTTACCTTATGTAAACATATCCTTAGAAATACGTAGCAAATGGAAATCGTTATCTTGCAAACGCTTTCATGAATAAAATAATGGTTTATATTCGAGATATTTTTTTGACAGAACGTCATGTTTACAAGAACTACCTAATACTTTAAAAATAACGGCTCAATGCTAACTCCACAATTTCCAGCCTCGATAAGAACATGTTATTCTGGGATGCAAATTTATTTAGTTTCTCCTTTAAGTTTTTTAAGCAGGTTATTTAACACGTGGAAAGTGCTTGGAATCTTTTAGATTTTATTTCTAGCATAGTGTCAAGAAAAATATATAGTTACCTTTGATGAACATTTTCTATGAACTTCATCAGAATTATCAATTTTTAAAGGAAAAATGACTTATTTTAATTTCTTCATTAAGAATACTTGATATGCCACAATTATAGATTATCTTTAGAAAATGAAATGCTATTCCTTATTAGGTATATACTGGCTTTAAAAATAAGCATTAAGAAAAAAAGTGTTTAAGAGTCTAATTCCTATAATGGTGACAAATTCTTTGAACCCTTTCCTCTGCTTAAAAAAATATATATAGTTAAATAGTTTCGGATTCAAAGAGTAGTACAATTGGGATCTGGACTTAAGATACTAAATGGAGATAACAATGAAACACAACCTTTAGGAATACAATGAGTTAATATGTATAAAACATTTAACATACTGCCTAGCATATTATAAAAAATTGATAAAATTCACCTAATAAGTGTGTTTATTCTGATAGAAACATGTTTTCATTTCTCTCTGAATGAACCTCTACATCAAAATTGGAACTCTCTAGAAAAATAATTTTGTTCAAATTAGTATCATTATATAAAAGAAGACCAGTTGCAATGAGCTAATATTTCTGAGTGCTTAGTAGGTTTAATGCTAAATGTTAGTAAAAAAAATTTAAATTATGGGATATACATGTTTGTATTTCCCAAGATATATTCAGTATATTATTATCCAAAAACGTTTCTATGTGCCTTATTTTAATATATAAGTCCTCTATTAAAGTATAAAACAAGACACACACAAATATAGTTTATATATAAAGCTTTATAGAACAGGGGGAAAGCTTTATATATTGCTCTTAAAAGCCTCTTCATTACTGGTAGGATAAGGGATGTACTTTAGAATTTTTAACGTTTTATTTATTTTTGAAAGAGAGAGCATAAGTGGGGGAGGGGCAGAGAAAGAAGGGGACAGAGGATTCAAAGCAGGATCTGTGCTGACAGCAGAGAGCCCCAGCGGGGCTCGAACTCATGAACCGTGAGATCACTACTTGAGCTGAAGTTGGACATTCAACTGACTGAGCCACCCAGGTGCCCCTAGATTTTTTTTCTTCAAAAGAGTCAGTAAAGATAATAGATACAATAATAAACATTTGACAACGATATATATAAATGTACGGAAAATGTACACTTATTATTGACTTTTTTACAAAGAACATCAAAAGATTACAACCCTTTCGAAAAAACACACATATGTTGCCATCCTTATTGCAGTTAGATAAATGGAGGAATAACATGGTTAAGCTCCCAGGTGTGTGTCTTAATGGAATGAGTAGGATACGAAACAAATTTCTCGACTCCCAACACAATCTCAGTCCTTCCACAAAGCTCCAAATCACACAGGCAAAGCAAAACAGATCATTACTTGTGCACTCTTCTACATTCAATTCATGATCCAGCCAATGACTAGAAAAGGACAAAGTGTAACAATTTGGGGGTGACTGCAATGTACCAGGTTATACTGGCTATTTAGACAAACAGGATGTTTTAGTGACTTAGGAGAACAGAATAGGCCCTGGGCCCTGGTATACAATGACTGGCCCTATGACATTAGATGCCTTCCTTACTTGATCTTTCTGTGCCTCAGTGTCTCTCTCCTGTCTATTAAACTGAACTGTATGAAATTACTCTCTCTAAGGTCCAAAATGATCAATTCTGAGGTTCCACCAAATAAAAGCAAGAAGCCAGTGGTTCTTAACTCATAATTATTATACCTTGATATAATCATGTACAGGGTGGTATATAGTAAGAAGCTATTCAGGGTTAATATTATTATCCTCACAATGAGGGAAGCTGGTGTTTCCAGTCCCAGCCTTAGCATATGGTTTTAGAATTCTAACTGAGATTTTAGATTCCAAAGTCATTGCTGGCCCTCCTACACCATACTGTCAGCCACAGTGTCTGAGACTCTGCTGAAAATATCTAAGCTGCTTTTCTCTTCAGAAAAATTAACATAATGCAAATCCTGCTTTCCAGGGACATTTAATACATTAAAGCAACACATATTTAATCGCTATGAAATGGCCTTTGTTTCTTTCTTTATTTCTACGCCCCATGATGGATTACTTCCCTGGAGTTGCTATTTGCCAAATGGTACCCTAGTGTCCTGAAAGAGTTAAGGCAGCTTGTATATTTGCATAATTTACAACCAGGGAGTAGCTAGGGACTAGGAGAATCTGGTTCAGTAGGCCATTTAGAAACTCATTAAAATTCATTCATTCCTTATGCTTTTTCTGGTTATGACCAGAACCTGAAAACATTAAAAATATGATTCCAAAAGTAAAGCAGAAAATAACATAAAACCAACAAGCTTATATCTGTAACTGTAAACTCTTAAATTACTCCATTGTTTGGGGGCTTTTTCCTTAAACACAGAAACTTATTCATATATTCACATTAGGCAGTTAATTGAACAGAATAGAAGTTGCTATGGAAACAGTGTGGTATGCCCTAGTACTTAGTAAGGAAATGAACACTACTAATTATCACCAAATGTATGATATTTCTGCTTTTGTACTCTATAGTTTTTAATGTACAATCTGTTTAATGAGCAGCAAGTTGTTCACCCAGCATGCATAAGGTGAATGAGGCCTGAAAATGGATGATTAAATTATCAGGTGTGAATGTGCAAATTTTATTGAAATAAAGCAATAAAAGATATATCTTTCTCCCTTATATCTTAGCATGAATGATAGGCTTATTAAAGCCTAAAACCTCAAAGACCAGCAGTTAAGACAATTCGGAAAATGCGGTCAAGAAAAAAATTTGGTTTTTCCTCACTTTATTAAGATATTTCAGACACCCAACACGCTCAAAAGTCACGTATTAAGTGCTTGCTATGAGCGAGGTACTGGGGAGAAGTGGAGGCCTGATCTGAAGGTACATGGTTTTATTCTGTTGCAAAGCCAACTCTACTAAGTACCATAAAAGAGGGGAAAAAAGCAGGATCCTGGTAACACAGAAGATAAACAGATGAAATCTAGCCCAGGAGACCGATGCAAACGGTTTTCAGACGGCATCTTTGAAGCGTGGTAAATCCCCCAGCGGACTGAGGTGCACAGAGCTGCCACAAGTAATGACTCACTCATCCATAGGCGCAGCCCCATCCCTGAACTCCACCAATAAGATGGTACAGACACTGAGTGAACAGGCTCCGTCACCATGAGTGAAAGGAATCTGGAGTTGGATGGCCTGCTGTTCACACTCTGAACTTCACAGAGTATTTGAAAGAGAATCTGGCATCAGCTTCCCTATCTGTGACCCCCATCAGTTGAGTCCTAGAGTTGTGTCCAAGTTGTGAGTATTGCTTTTCTCTCATCTAGGTTCCATAACCTCCTATGTGAAACCTAGGGCGCTTCCTCCAACAACCCCTTCTGCAACCATTGTTGTCATGAGCTGGTCCCAACACAGACTCCCTCAAGAAGACCTTGGTTATGCCAAAATGGAAATTTTTAAGAATACTGGACAATGCTAGTACTATTGTTTGCAGCTATCTGTCAAGCAGTCATTCTTTCTACAGTTTAGTTCCTCCTGTGTTCTCCCAAGCAGCTTTGGTCAGCATGGTACTCCTAGCATACCCAAAACTCAGAGTAACAAGCAGAATGTCATTTTAAGCAGAAAGGTGAGCTTTTAACTGACGTACAAAAGTTCATATGGCATATATTTAACAAATATAGTATATAATGACAGTAAAATAGAATATTACTGCATAAATAGCATAATACTTAGAAATGGAAGTTGGTACATCCTATGGAATATTTAATGTTTGAAAATTTATTCTAGGGAAAAATGAGAGAGAAAGGTATTGCGACAGTTTAAGCAAGGGATCAAGAGAACCAGAGAAGAACCCTATTTACCCACAACTTTACAAGTGAAACTCCCAAGGTCCAATCACAACGCACATTAAATAATGTATATGGATAAACATTGGTAGATGATCCCGATGTTGTCAGGTCAGCTTCAAAATGTCAAACTAAAGGCCACTTACTGCAATTACAACTTAAAAGTCACATTACTTTCTGCTGTTTGTGTGATTCATACAGCATTCTCAAAATTTCTATTTTACTTCATTTAGCACATGAAGTTCATAATTAAACATTAATCAAACTGCAAATTTACAAATTTACAATAAACTGCAAATATTTATTGAATACTTCTATCTCAGCCACTTGGAATCTTGTGACAAGACTCTAAAGAAAGACAGTATTTATGAGGTTGAAAATAAGCCAGGCCTCATGTTTCACAACTTTATTATATCTACGCTAGGATTAATTATTACTAAGTACTATAGATATTAATAGAGATCTTAAAAACTTGTTTTACGCATTCTTAAGAACTTTCTTTAAAATGATAAAATTGGGGCGCCTGGGTGGCGCAGTCGGTTAAGCGTCCGACTTTAGCCAGGTCACAATCTTGCGGTCCGTGAGTTCGAGCCCCGCGTCAGGCTCTGGGCTGATGGCTCAGAGCCTGGAGCCTGTTTCCGATTCTCTGTCACCCTCTCTCTCTGACCCTCCCCCGTTCATGCTCTGTCTCTCCCTGTCCCAAAAATAAATAAATGTTGAAAAAAAAATTAAAAAAAAAATAAAATGATAAAATTATTTTCAAACATATGAGCAATTAAGTTTTACTTTGTACATTCAATTTAGTACTCCCCATCAATTGAGAATGACACTAGGAAATTTAAAATCCTGGAAAATGCAAAAGGTACATTTAGATTTTGGATTCCTGAAAAGCAATTTTCAAAACAAGGAAAAAAACCCAGCAATGTGTAACATAATAATAGTTTAATGATACAAATAATAATTGAAAAATTGTGTCTTTTGCTGATATTGTGTTTCTTTTCTCAGGTTACAAATTTAAACCATGCTGTTAGCACCAATAATCTGATATAATTTCAAACTTTTTGTTTATGAATTTATCTATTGAGTCTGTTTTTTACTATTTTTATGTAGAGCTCTGTTTCAATTTTTCATTTGGCTTTTTCAGCTCATGGATTATTTGTTCCTTTTGTTTCTGAAGCTGCCTTTTTTTTTTTTATTTGAATCACTACATATCTGTTCTTGTCAGCAATAGTATTAACAGATAATAAAAAATAATTAACACTTATTAAGAGCTTACTATGTGCAAAGCATTGCTCACAGCATTACATATGTAGGAAAGCACTAAATCCTCACCACAATCCTCCAGTATTATTATTTCTAATTTACAGATGATGAAAAAGAGAGTAACTAATTTCCTTAAAGTTGCAAAGCTCATTAACAGTGATGTCAGCATTTAAACCCAGACAGTCTGTTTCTAGAACTCACACTCTTAACAACTTCACTATTATTTATACTTCATTCCCCAATAAAGTATTTCTTACATGCCTTTTAAACTTCATTCTACATATTGCCTATTTTACTACCAACCTATGGAAAACCAAAGTCAATGGTCAGAAAAATCTTCAATCTAGAAGAGGTCACTAAAACAGCCCTGAGGATTAGGGATGACTGCCTTGAGTAATAGTGCAATATTTGGAAAGGCCTGAGGAAGTTCAATCTGATAGATAATGTAACTGAGTTAATCATTTTTATTTTGTAACACAGTGTTTCTCAAGTGAGCATCCCATAAATTGAGGGTAATCCCTAAACCTTCAAGTCTTCATTCTTCTCTTTTTTCTACCAGCCTACATTATAACCATCAACACATCCCAAAAACTCTACCTTCAGCAGTCACCTTACAACTTTGTCCTTCCATCTGGCCCAGGTCAACCTTCATCATTCATCGGCTACGGTCACAGACTCTGCTTCCACTCTGGCCAGACCACAAAAACCACAAAGAGTACAGAGTGATGCATTTGGAAACATTTGTCAGATTGCATCCCTTTTACACTCAAGATCCCCCAGTGGCTTTTAAGGTAACTCTGAATAAAAGCTGTTTTATGGGCTACCATGGAGTTCCTGCATGTTTGGAGCTTGGCTGCTTCTCCAACTTTATTTCTACAGCTTTCCCCTTGTTCTGTGGTCTCCTTACTGGTCCTCACCATGACCAGCTGTGCTTAGAGCTTTCACTAATCTCTGCTGAATTGTGTTCCCCTCACATATTCATTTGCTGGTATGTGTCCTTTTATTTAGTTTCTACTCAAAGTGTCACCCATTCAGTCCTTTCTTGGCCAGCCCATTTAAAATAATGCTTTCCATCATTGCACTACCTGACATTATTTATTACTGTCTCCCTTATTATTATGTAAGTTCGCAGAAGACATTGCTACTTGTTTCAATCCTAGGGCAGTGCCTGACATAACGGATGCTGAGGACACATCTGTTGAAAGCATGGATGAAGTCAAATACAAAATTTCTTCTCATAATCGTTTTTCTAGTGTAGAAGGGAATCCATCTCATTCGTTGTCTTCATATTTTCTTTAAGGAGAATGATCCTTAAACTTCTGCACTAAGTTTTTTACAGATATTCTTATCTACAATTTTCCTCTGGAAAATGTCGTCGATATTTAAAGGTTTAACTGTCTTAATGTTACTGATAGGAATTATCCTGATTCTCTTCCAACAGAAAACTCAAGGAAAACCCTGGCATTTGAGTATTCTTTAAGGTGAAAACAAGTGCATAGGACCCCTTTGTCTATGGAAAGGGGTCTGTGTTAGACCTTAATAATGGTGCACAGAAAAAAGCAAGAGTGTCCTGACCTTTCTCATCCCTAGTTATGCTGCTGAGTAGACCCTCCAAACCCCCACTGACTCTGTTCCGCCTTTCACTGTAGGGCTATGCCTGAACTTGGAATGGAAAACTCTCTGTTCTGCAGGTGACCTCTCCTAATGGAAGATGTTTCACCTTCCATATTTCCACAGATTCAATACCAGAGGCATTCCCAGGCATTGTAATAACTAAAAACGTCTCCAAACATTTCCACATGCCCACGGTTAAGAACCTGTGATAGATTACAAGACCTTGAGCTTCACTTTTGGCTTTCTGGAACATTCTCCTCCCAGTCTGACTTAATTCTGTTTCCTTTTAATCTATTGTATATATTATCATCAGATTAACCTCCTGAAGCGATTCTAATCAAGATGTCCCTGGTCCTCTGGTGCCTAAAAGACACTGGGTAAAAACAGACCTTTAGTATCTTTAAATTTATTGTTGTTATTTTATTTTCGGTCTTACAGAATTTAGAATTAAAAAAAATCAATTTTCAGTAACAGAAAAGTACTATACTTTAATTTGAAAGGAACATATTCATGCTAATGTGTTCTGGCCTCAAAGCCCATCCTGTACAAAGACATCTAAAGGAGACATGTTGATGAATCATTCCTCTCCCTTCCTCAATGTTTGCCAAGTCACACTTCCATCAATATAGTTTTGTATCCATCACTTTCTATTATGACACTGCCTAACATGAAATTGCATTACAAACATTATTGACTAAAAATCACGGTCGGTAAATCACATTCTCTGGCACATACAAATATGCACTTTTGTACCTATCTAGATGATAACAGAATTGTTACATCTGCATCTAAATCTCAGTATTGTTTATAACACCCAATAATGTGGTGGAAAAATAAATTTTTTAAACTTAATAAATTATAGATACACATGTATATGTGTATATATATATATATACATACACATACATATCATCTAACTTTGTTTCATAAATTCTCTATCTAAAACTTAATGTGATTAATATAACACATGTGTCAAAGTCAGGAACTAAAATACAAGAACATTATTGCTTTTCTAAATATTCTGGAACTAGTACAACTAGCTGATGCATCATGTTTTCTCAGTGTTTGCATGATCATTTCTCCTCCAACTTCCAATGAAAAATTCATATGGTTGAGTATCATACAAAGCACAATGGACCTTGATCAATGTGATTTGGTGGAAAACCATTGAAGGCTTGAAATTGGGTGCAAGGGTCTCCTGCCTCCTCTATTCAATTTCCTGATCTTTATAATGAAATAATAATAATGACTGGGGAAAGCACTATATACTGCAAAGACAAGGGGGCCAAAATATTATTGTCAGCGGACTATGAACCTTAAATCTGAACATGTCTATCATTCCCCATCCCCACTGAAGCCTGTATATGGTATTCACCCGCATCTTATTTCTCTGGTTCTAAGATATAAAGAATAGTAATGGACAGTGAAATGTGTATTATGTGATTGTAATGGGGGGGTCATCTTTTGATAAGCCTTGTTGAGCTCAAAGGTGGCATATGCATTGGAGCTTTGTGGCGAGAGCAAGAAGTAATGGTGCTGTATTTGCATACTTCTAGCCTCCTCCTTAGGATTTAAACAAAATGATGATTATACCTGGAGGCTACAGTGGTTTGTTTCTCAGATTTGATTGGTTGTTCGATGTTTTGAATAGGAGGGCATTGCTTATATGTGTGAGTCTATAATCACAGCAACAAAATAGGGCCCAACAGTTGTAGGAAGACTTCTTAACTAACCAACCCCTAGGATTTTGTAGCAATTGATTTATATATATATTAATCTATATCATATATATATATACACATACACATATGAAACATATATGGAGTAATTTTATAAGTGATAAACTTGTAAATGAAAAAGATTATTGTCTGCTAATACATCTCACAGAAAGACTAAGTTTCAGAATGAACTCAAATACATCAAAAATCCAATCCTTCAAGAACAGCTTATCTATAGAGCCTTGAAAATCTGAGCCATCCATTTCACTCCTCCTCATTTTCTCCAACTTCTCTACCCTTCACGCTGCCACATCTGTGCCTGTTTCAAACTTTTATACATCACTTATGTCTCTCAACTCTTTTAACTGATTCCAATATTTGATGACTTTAGATTTTCATAATTTGCTAAATTTTCAACTGTTCAATTCTTTGATATAAATGCCAAAATATTTTCCTTTTGTACTCTTTCAACAGCTAACTGCCTTCTCCCTTTTTCACAAAATGGATGTTCAAAATCTGAAGTGTAATTTTGGAGACAGAACACAAGCACAAGTATATCTTTGTGTAAATGGATTCCATTTGTACCTCTGCACTTTTGACTCAGCAACACCTGCTAACATTATCATGATTAGCAAAAACAACTATATTTATTGAGCAACTAACTACATATGATATTAACATGTGACAACCAGTCTTCATCAGCCATAATCTTCATAAAACCCCATGACAGAGACCAGAAAGATGAGGCTCAGGGAGATGGGGATAATCAGTAAGTTTCCCAAGGTTTCATAGCCAGGGAGTGGCAAAGCTAGGAACAGGAGGTGAGAAAGGCTGAATTTCAGCTTTAGACTGTAACATTTGAAGTGTTCCCAAAATTTATACTTTATGATATGGCCTAAAAGTTACTTCCTGAATGAGAAACACCCTTAATTTTATATTAAAAATTTTAAATTACAAACAGTAAAAGTAAATTCAGAATTATCTTTCACTTCCTTTAAAAAAAATTCTTTACCCAAAAGGGATGTTTAAACATTTGAAAACTTCCAAACCAGATTAGTGTGTGTGTGTGTGTGTGTGTGTGTGTGTGCATGCATGAGTGAGTGAGTGAGTGAGAGAAAGAGAAAGAGAGAGAGAGAGACAGGAAGGAAGAAGCAGAGACAGGCTGACAGACAGACTTAGGACATTTTTCTTATCCAAAAATTGCAATTCCCTTCTTCCCTTAAAAACTCTTCTACTCCTAAGTCATTTTGAGAATGGAATGCCTCGTGTTTCTTTTTGAAAAAGAGGTACACATGAATAAAAATGGTGATTTAAAGAAAGTAATTCACACCATGACATCTCTACTTACTCATTTTTTCTTTCCCACGTGTTCCCTGTGATAGCAAAAGTATTTATTCCTTCAATAGTCCAAAAACAATTAATGTCATACATCATGTGTGAATGCAGCTGACAGGACCGACACACCATCTGTAGCAACTGTGGAATGCCCATTTAGAAGGCTACGCACACCTGCAATCAAAGCTCAAGACAAGAATCTATGCTCAGATTCACAGCTATATTTTTAATACATGTGCTTTATTTACTTTACCACTAGAGGAAATTGTCGAGGAAGAGGAAATAACGAAATGCAACTGCTCTGGTGAGAACAAAGGGCTAGTAGAAAAGACAATCTGATTTTCTGGATCTGTCTGATGTGGTTTATGACCTTCATCAGCAGAAGTGCATAGAATCTAAAAAATATTATTGATCGATGTGCACTATTTTTAAGTATTTCAGGAAGCGTTGTGGCTTTTAATAGCATTCATAAACTTAAGGGGGTGGGGATAAGGACAGCTTTATTTTCTGAGGAAGCATGAAGAATCATGGTTGGCGGTGATCATGTTGTGCCAGTGTCATAAACCACTTTTTCAAAAGATGGCAAAGTATAATAAAACTCTTTTATGAAGGAAGTGTTTCATGTTAAGAGTATTCAATACACTACTAAACTGATTTATAAAAATGTAATTTTAATGATTATGTTAAGATTCTTATTTTGTGAGGCCATCTCCCGAGTAAAAGTTAATATTCCTTAGGTACCAAGAACACAGTTCTTGGTTACATAACACAAAGCTTAGCCTGACAATACAACTAACTTAAAGACAGAAAAGCCTCTTTAACACTAGAAGGTACCTCTTCTAGGCTACCGACAATCGGTTTATTTAGACTTGATGTGCTTTCAATTCTCAATGGGTTGACAAGGGCTGATAATATTTACTGTAGTATCCTTCTTCCTTTTTTCTTCTGCCTGTATTTCTTTTAGGCATTACAAAATTAATGAATAAATTGTATAAAATACTAACATACAAGTAGTATTCAACAATTGCAACCATTTTTAAGGGGGGATCTCTTCAAGTTATTTTGTTAATATTATGAGAAATCCTATGAATACATAAAAACACATTACAAGAGTTTAGAAGTGACTTTATTTTGATAGTTTACAATTGTTTAACATTTTTATTGTATAAATGCTTTCCATATATCTCATTTATTTTAAATTTAAAACACTAATAACTAATGATAAAAAAACAATTTATAGAATCATTGTTTATAATATCGAGCACAGATAAACAAAAATCATATTCCATTTCAAAAAGACAAAACAATCTGCAGAGCACTTAATATTCCACCTGTGTTTTAATAGTATCTGACTATCAAGAAGTTTAAAATCCTTCCATAGGAGTACTATTGCTCAATATAACAAATGATCCCCAAACCTAGTGGCTTAAAACAATAAACATTTATTATTTTGTGGTTTCTGTGGGTTATGACTTTGTTAGCAGGTTAGCTGAGCACTTCTAGCTCAGTATCTGTCATGATGCTACAGTCAAGGTGCAGGCCAGGGTTCACAGTCACTTGAAGGTCTGACGGTAGCTGGAGGATTCACTTCCTTAATGGTTCACTTACATGGTCTAGACAGTAGGCCTCAGTGTGCTTCTCTCCACAGAGATACCTTGTAAGATGGCAGCTGACCTCCCCCAGAACAAGGGATCCAAAAGGGCAGGATGGAAGCTTATAATGAGTTTTACTACCCAGCATTGTTCTATTGTTTATATGAGTCATCCCTATTCCATATGGGAGGAAACTGCTCAAGGGCCTAAATATCAGGGAATAGGAATTACTGGGGAATATCTGGAGGCTGGACACCACAATCACCTAATTTACAAGACGGTCCGAATTTTAAAACTATCTGGTCCACTCTGGTAAATTCAGTAGCCAGTTGTCCAAAGAGCTTCTAGTAGGTATGGAACTTGGTGAGAGGAACTATGAAATGTGTCAAAAAAGAAAAGTCACAGATGTCCTCAGGAAGCTCACTAGAATGAGCAAGATAAATGATTATTTGGAATTGTGTCAATGTTACAATGGATCCTAACTGTTCTTATTGACTTATAAAGTAATGAAACTAGTTACAAGCTCAAATAATCGGTAGTTTTAGTCCTTCAATAATAGCCTCGCATTATAAAATATAAAAGAAATGAAGAAGAGATATTGAACTGTTCTGCAGAACATCATTCTATCTTCATAGCTAATAAGAGGTCTTTGAAAATGAGGTATACGAATGCATAGAGCACACTTGAACATAACTGCATATGTAATAGGAATAACAGGCTTTGGGGTCAAGTAGACCTGGCTTCCCTGCCCAGTTCTGACATCGCATCATCCTAGACAAGTAACATTTATGAGCCCAATTTCCTCACCTGTAAACTTGCCCTCACCTAATCCATGGGTTAGTTATGGGTCACAGAAGCCAACACATATGTTGGAGAGAGCACCATGTCATATAAATGTTAGGAAGGGGTATGGCTTGTTTTTGAATATTATCCTTGAATCATGAGGGCAGCTAAGCATTCATCAGCAACTGCCCAATGATGATAATGATGAGGGAGCATAAGGCAAACTGAGGGCAAAGTACAGGCTAACAGCACCTTGCCCCTCCCCAGGTGGGATATGTATGATATTGCTCAGACACTTCTGTTGCTCAAGAACAAAGGGAAGGAAAGAAAACAAACTTGTTGACTGATAGAGATCACAGTCATGCTGGACAGGAGTCTCCTTCAGTTTACGGATAACAGGAAACTGCAAGAAAAAGGCAATTTTATCCATAGCCTGATCTCCAGAAACCTACAGACTCCGTTTTCTGAAGCCCTAATATCACCTTTATCAAGATGTAAAGGGGTTTAAGTGCTTGCCATGGTGATGTGGGAAACAAAGGAAAATGAAAAATTAAATTTCCTTAATGCTTACAGCCCATTGACAAGTCCTTGAAAGAGGCAGAGTGACCTTCCTCTAGGAGCTCAGCTGCCTTGATGATGACACTTTGCTAGGGGCAAAAGGGAACACTGGCTTAACATTATCCTGACCACCCCCCCCCCCCTCCCAGGATCCTGTGAGTCTCATTAAACACATAAAAATTCCTTTGCAAACCTCCTTTATTTTTAACCCCCAAGTATATGATGGCAATTATACTCCAAGCATATGGTCCCTAATATATATCTGAAGGATCTCATGACTGAGGTTTTACTAAATGGTAATAAATGACATTTTCCTAACAGCTGGCTCCCTCAAGGTCCTGGAAACCTTGCTTCCAAAATTCTTTAGAGACTTACGCTGTCCCTAACCCCCTCCCAACCTGAAGGTGTATAATCAGCCGTTCTTCACAACCCCATTGCAGCTCTTTTTGCCTATGGGTCCTACCCCCATGCTTTAATAAAATCACCTTTTTGCACCAAAGATGTCTTCAAGAATTCTTTCTTGACTGTAGGCTCTGAACCCCATCATCACCCCAACACCCACCAATTAGATCCCTTATAGGTTCACAAATAAATAAGGTAGCTAAAAGACAGAAAAACATCTATCAGATGAAACCTACACTTTAACATTATTTGTAAAGAAGCAAACAAAAGTAGGAAATAACCAGGCTCTCCTCAGTCTGTAACCCTAGATTCCCCTCAGTCTGAACCGTTAGGATTCAGAAGGAATATTATAATCAGGTAAGACTATCATATCGTTCTCAAGGAAAAATAAAGGATTCATTTAAAATCAATACTCCACTGGTGTAAAGAACACTTTATAACACTTGTCTAATAGCAAAATAAACTTAGAAAGAGTTGCAAGCTGAGAAATAAAAGTTGAAAGAAATTACTGCATTTTGAAATATTTCAAAGAAACAAATAATACTCACCTGTTTCTATATCAGATTATGCATAAAAGAAAATGTAATACTTTGCCAGCGTGCCCTTCACCCTGTTCTTCACTTCCTAATCTTTTGGCTGACCTAGATCTACAGGGCACACCTTAGGGTTTATCTTTTCCAGGAAGCCTTCTGATGTTGCTACCACCCCTGTACTCAGAATTAGGGGCTGTTCTCTTTAATGAGCACAGCACCCTTGATAATAATGCTGTTGATGCAGAAAATGAAAAGGTCTACACAACTAAGATATTTTAAGCACTTACTATGCATCAAGTACTGTTAAGTGATTTATATCTATGTTTTTGTTTAATTTTATTAGCAAGTATATGAAAGTAAATGGTACTACCATTTAATTTACGATTAAATTGAGATAGTCATTGTTGAAGATCATGTAGCCAGAAATGCTACAACCAGTCTTCGAACTCAGGCAGTCTGACTCTAGAGCTTAAGCTCCTAACTTCTAAATGAACACTGCCTATATATTCATCAGAATACTCATTACATAGGACAGTGCTGATTTATAGAGGAGCTCATATATATACATATATATATTATATTTAAAATAACTGATTTGAAATATAGTCTACTGATAGATAATTGTAAATATTAATACAAAGTTGCTTCACACTAGTATACTCAGACTGAGGACAAAAAGTTTCAAGAAGACAAAGGATTGGGGAACCTAGGTGGCTCAGACGGTTGAGAGTCCAACTCTTGATTTTGGCTCAGGTCATGATCCCAGGGTCATGAGACCAAGCCTTGGATTGGGGTCCACACTAAGCATGGAGCCTCTCTCTCTCTCTCTCTCTGCCTCTCTCCTCTGCCAGCACTTTCTCTATCAAAAAAAAAAAAAAAAAAAAAAATAGTGTTCCCAACGTCACAAAAAAGGATGACACTTGCATAATGACAGGCTATGTGTTTAAGAGGTATGTATGCCCAGACTTACTTTCCCTGTTGACTAGTGGTTCTGAACTAAGGGTGATTTTGCTTCCCAAAGGATATTTGGTAATGACTGGAGACATGTTTGGCTGTCACAACTGGAAAGGTGATGCTACTGACATCTAGTGGGTAGAAGCTAGGGATGCTGCTGAACGTTCCATAATGTGGGGAAGAGCCACCCACAACAGCTCATTGCCCAGCCTAATATATCAGCAGTGTTACAAACCAAGCTAGTCTTGAAATATTTATCTCCTCCTAAACTTTAATACATTTATTAATATTTAAGGAATCTCCACTAATCTCCAAATTCCATAGTGTTTTACATCCTAAGTAGTAGTAAAACTAAACATAGTTTCAAAGGGCAAGAGAGAGATAGGAATACTTTGGAAAATATGATCCCTGGGAAGATGAACATTGACCCCAGAGAACACTAGAACATAAAAATCAAAGGTTGATTGGAAGGAGAGTTATTTACTGAATACACCTATTTAGTTCAGGCCATTGGTAAGAAATGCAGAAACATCCCAATCAATATACTACAATGTTTTGCTCAAAAAGAAACGGTCTTAGAAAGGCAAAATACCTTTGCTGAGGTCCCAGGTTCAATAAAGTAGCAAGGCCCTGACCGCAGGAGCCTGGTCCAAAGCCTAGGCTCCCCTTTATAGGATAATACACTTAACTTATAGAGAAGAAGCCTACAGCAGGAGGAAGTAAAAAAGAACCAGGCCACTTAGTTCTTTTGGACACCTATCAAGTGAATAAATAGCTATCAGATCAATTTGATTTGCAGTTAAATAAATGGTTTCTTTGAAGAAAAATCCTGAAGTTTCTAACACACAAAAAGACAACCCCCGCAAATTACCATAAGAAACATAAAAACAAATGACAGTGTGTGTGGGTTTATACTGTGAAAAGGCCATTTATTTTCCACAAACTACTCTTCCAGCCTCACCCACAAATACTGAAAACAATAATCCTTTTCTAACTTAAAAGTACTGGAAAGATACTGGATGCACTTAATACCAAGAATTTCCCTCTACAATTTTCTGTAAACATCAAATAATAGCAAAAGAAAAAAAAGGGAAATGAAATGGCATACTTCAAGAACAGAGAATCCCTTTTAAAAAAAAGGCTGCTTACCCCTCCCTGAGGCTAAAGGTTACTAACTCCATTTTCCAGACTTCCCTCTTTACTGCAATGTTCCCAATGCTCCCTAATTAGACACCAATTTAATCAATTTCCTTCAACACCAAAAACACCAGTAAAGGGAAATGAAAGTTGTTGAGTTCCTTATAAACAAAGAACAACTTAAAACAGTAGAAGACTCATATGTGCATAAAATCTACTCATTGCATTCTTTATAACTCTATTCTGAGCAAAGTATTCAAATAACTAACCAATAAACAGATTAATAAAATCTACTTATTCTGCTCCCAAGCAAGGTAAGTCCAGTGGTCAATGAAAGATTGATCATTGCTGCTAAAGAAGGCTCCTTCAAATTGCAGAGGTGGTACTTTTAAAAATGAAAAGAAAGAAAACATTATTTCTGGAAAACTGTAATTGTATGAATAGAGTCGCATCAGAGAAAAATATCTCCTTGCTCCAAAATCTGTTGAGGTACCTTCTGAATCTACAAGTAGCAATAAATTTAAATAAATGCATGTCCCCATTAAGCCAAATTACATTGGAAAAGTAACAATGATATAACTAAAGAGATTCCCAGTCTCTCCTACTGCTTCCCACATCCAGGGTGGGTAAGGAAACACTAATTCAGAGGACAAGAGACTGCAAAAGCAAGGGGAACGTGACAAGGTCCTTGACCTGTGAGAAGGCACACACTATGCACCTTCACATAACCACATCTACCAGGAAGAAAGGCATAATGACAGACATTACTTGTTTATCCAACAGTGGATCAGATACGTAAGTTTCAATCTATTAAAACTCAAAATTGCATATTTTCTACAAGTGCAGATCGTGATTGGAGGCACTATCCACATGAGTGATTGAAAAGTGATTTTTCCTCAATGAGGGTCAAATATTGGCTGTATAACCACCCAGTTCACATAGTCCTGTATATTTAAAATAATACTGTAATATGAAATGGTTTCTCTATCAATTACTCTTCTAAAAGCCATACTTTTTACTATGTCCATACTTTTTACTATGGGATTATGAAATGATAATGTCTAATCTTTTCTAATATCACCTAAAAATGATTTTTTAATATTTAAATAAGAATCAAAATAGAAATGTACAATGAAATCATATCAATAAATGCAATCCAAAATATCTGATATGAAGTTTCTGGAATCATTATCTCCTTAGCTCATTTACAGCATTTATGTACCTTTGAAAAGCCATGAGTGGTAGCAAATGTCTTTGAATAAATAAATAAAAGCTTCCTGAATCAACATTTTAAAATACGAAAAGAAGCTCAGTCCCTTTTCTCCCAATGGATAAAGTATTTTTAATCTGTTTACGGTAAAAAAAAAAAAAGTATATTTGATAAGTGATTCTCAATTAGTTATTTCTCCTTTCCTTTAATTATAACAGTTTTGTTGATCATTTTTTAGTATGCATTCTCAAAGTATTTCAGGAAAAATCAATGTTTTGTATGGCATGATTCAATTTCTGCTGTATGTGTATGTGTGTGTGCGTACTACAAAAATTGGAGGGATACAAAAAAAAACCTGTTCACAATGGTTGCTTCTGGAGGCAGAACTGGGGCTTGACAAAGGATTTATAAAAGACTTTTCATTTTATATAATTTTATGCACTTGCACATATTTCTTTTAAAATGAAATTTAAACTTCTTTAAAGTAAGAAAACATTTTATAGGAGGATAAATAGCTACTACTTATTTTTAGTATTTCACTTTCTTGCCAGTCTCATCAAACTCAATTGAAATTATAATTCCTTTTTCTCTGAAAGTAAATTATAAAAATCTATACATTGCAACTAATTTTCTCAAACTCAAGAGAAAAGCTTTCTGACACAAGGAAAAGATAAACAAAATGGAACATTAAAATAAACAGAAAATTAGAAGGCAAAATTGCTTGTCAAGAGGGAGACTTCACTGGCAACCATTGCCTTGCAGGATGTTCTGGTTAAAGTATTTTGTGTTCACCCTCTGATGTGGGTTATTAGGTATAAGATAAACGTTTCTCACATTGACATTTAAACTGAAAAATTATTTTTAAAAAAAATGTTTTTAAATGTGTATTCATTTTTGGAGAGAGAAAGGGAGAGAGTATGAGCAGGGGAGGGGCAGAGAGAAAGGGAGACAGAGAAACTGAAGCAAGCTCCAGGCTTGGAACTGTCAGCATGGAGCTGGATGTGGGGCTCGAACTCACGAATCATGGAGATCATGACCTGAACCGAAGTCAGATGCTTAACTGACTGAGCCACCCAGGTGCCCCCCAAATATTATTAAAGTACTCCAAATTACCAAACATGAATATTACTACAAAGCAGAGCTAAAAAATTTAATGACATTTTTAAAAATCATCTGAGGGGGATCCTGGGAAGATGGCGGCATAGGAGGACGCTGGGCTCACTGTGAGTCCTGCTGATCACTTAGATTCCACCTACACCTGCCTAAATAACCCAGAAAACCGCCAGAAGACTAGCAGAACGGAGTCTCCAGAGCCAAGCGCAGACAAGAGGCCCACGGAAGAGGGTAGGAAGGGTGGAGAAGCGGTGCGCGCTGCACGGACTAGTGGGAGGGAGCCGGGGCAGAGGGGCGGCCCGCCAGCCAAGCAGAGCCCCCGAGTCTGGCTTGCAAAAGCAGAGGGCCGGACGGAGTGTGTTCAGACAGCAAGCGGGACTTAACATCTGGAAGGTTATAAGCTAACAGCTCTGCTCCGAGAACAGGAGGGCTGGAGGACAATAGGAGGGAGAGTTGTTGAGCCCCTGACGACAGAACGCAGCTTGGCGGGAAACAAAGGTGCTTGCCAGCGCCATCTCCCTCGCCCATCCCCCAGCCAAAATCCCAAAGGGAACCAGTTCCTGAAAGGGAACTTGCTTGCACCAGGCAAACACCGAACGGCTGTGCTTCTGCGGATCCATCCCTCTGGCGGGTCTGACTCCCTCCCGGTGCCGCAGGGCCCCTCCCACAGCAGATCTCTGAAGGAAAAGCGAGCTGGGCCTGCCCCTCCCACCCCTGTACACCCTGCCGATCCACCCCAGCTAATACGCCAGATTCCTAGCACCACAAGCCTGGCAGTGTGCAAGTAGCCCAGACAGCCACGCCACCCCACAGTGAATCCCGCCCCTAGGAGAGGGGAAGAGAAGGCACACACCAGTCTGACTATGGCCCCAGCAGTGGGCTGGGGGCAGACATCAGGTCTGACTGCAGCCCTGTCCACCAACGCAAGTTATTCAAGATAGCACAGGGGAAGTGCACCGCAGTTCCCCACCACTCCAAGGACTATCCACAATGACGAAACAGAAGAATTCCCCTCAAAAAAACCTCCAGGAAATAACAGCAGGTAATGAACTGATCAAAAACGACTTAAATATTATAACAGAAAGTGAATTTAGAATAATAGTCATAAAATTAGTTGCTGGGCTTGAAAACAGTATAAAGGACATCAGAGAATCTATTGCTAAGGAGATCAAGGGACTAAGGAACAGCCAGGAGGAGCTAAAAAATGCCATCAATGAGCTGCAAAATAAAATGGAGACAACTACAGCTCGGATTGAAGAGGCAGAGGAAAGAATAGGTGAACTAGAAGATAAAATTATGGAAAAAGAAGAAGCTGAGAAAAAGATAAAAAAAAATCCAGGAGTATGAGGGGAAAATTAGAGAACTAAGTGATGCACTAAAGAGAAATAATCTACACATAATTGGGATTCCAGAGGAGGAAGAGAGAGGGAAAGGTGCTGAAGGTGTACTTAAAGAAATCATAGCTGAGAACTTCCCGGATCTGGGAAAGGAAAAAGGCATTGAAATCCAAGAGGCACAGAGAACTCCCTTCAGGCGTAACTTGAATCGATCTTCTGCACGACATATCAGAGTGAAACTGGCAAAATACAAGGATAAAGAGAAAATTCTGAAAGCAGCTAGAGATAAACGTGCTCTAACATATAAAAGGAGATCTATAAGACTCGTGACTGATCTCTCTACTGAAACTTGGCAAGCCAGAAAGGAATGGCAGGAGATCTTCAATGTGATGAACAGAAAAAATATGCACCCGAGAACCCTTTATCCAGCAAGTCTGTCATTTAGAATAGAAGGAGAGATAAAGGTCTTCCCAAACAAACAAAAACTGAAGGAATGCATCACCACTAAACCAGCCCTACAAGACATCCTAAGGGGCATCCTGTGAGACAAAGTACCAGAGACATCGCTACAAGCATAAAAAACACAGACATCACAATGACTCTAAACCCATATCTTTCTATAATAACACTGAATGTAAATGGACTAAATGCGCCAACCAAAAGACATAGGGTATCAGAATGGATAAAAAAACAAGACCCATCTATTTGCTGTCTACAAGAGACTCATTTTAGACCCGAGGACACCTTTAGATTGAGAGTGAGGGGATGGAGAACTATTTATCATGGTACTGGAAGCCAAAAGAAAGCTGGAGTAGCCATACTTACATCAGACAAACTAGACTTTAAATTAAAGGCTGTAACAAGAGATGAAGAAGGGCATTATATAATAATCACAGGGTCTATCCATCAGGAAGAGCTAACAATTGTAAATGTCTATGCGCCGAATACAGGAGTCCCAAAATATATAAAACAATTACTCACAAACATAAGCAACCTAATTGATAAGAATGTGGTAATTGCAGAAATGGATAGATCATCTAGACACATGGTCAATAAAGAAACAAGGACCCTGAATGAGACATTGGATCAGATGGACTTGACAGATATATTTAGAACTCTGCATCCCAAAGCAACAGAATATACTTTCTTCTCGAGTGCACATGGAACATTCTCCAAGATAGATCACATACTGGGTCACAAAACAGCCCTTCATAAATATACACGAATTGAAATCATACCATGCATACTTTCAGACCACAATGCTATGAAGCTTGAAATCAACCACAGGAAAAAGTCTGGAAAACCTCCAAAAGCATGGAGGTTAAAGAACACCCTACTAACGAATGAATGGGTCAACCAGGCAATTCGAGAAGAAATTAAAAAATATATGGAAACAAACGAAAATGAAAATACAACAATCCAAACGCTTTGGGATGCAGTGAAGGCAGTCCTGAGAGGAAAATACATTGCTTTCCAGGCCTGTCTCAAGAAACAAGAAAAATCCCAAATACAAAATCTAATAGCACACCTAAAGGAAACAGAAGCAAAACAGCAAAGACAGCCTAAACCCAGCAGAAGAAGAGAAATAATAAAGATCAGAGCAGAAATAAACAATATAGAATCTAAAAAAACTGTAGAGCAGATCAACGAAACCAAGAGTTGGTTTTTTGAAAAAATAGACAAAATTCATAAACCTCTAGCCAGGCTTCTCAAAAAGAAAAGGTTGATGACCCAAATAGATAATATCATGAATGAAAATGGAATTATTACAACCAATCCCTCAGAAACACAAGCAATTATCAGGGAATACTATGAAAAATTATATGCCAACAAACTGGACAACCTGGAAGAAATGGACAAATTCCTGAACACCCACACTCTTCCAAAACACAATCAGGAGGAAATAGAAAGCTTGAACAGACCCATAACCAGCGAAGAAATTGAATCAGTCACCAAAAATCTCCCAACAAATAAGAGTCCAGGACCAGATGGCTTCCCAGGGGAGTTCTACCAGACGTTTAAAGCAGAGATAATACCTATTCTTCTCAAGCTATTCCAAAAAATAGAAAGGGAAGGAAAACTTCCAGACTCATTCTATGAAGCCAGTATTATTTTGATTCCTAAACCAGACAGAGACCCAGTAAAAAAAGAGAACTACAGGCCAATATCCCTGATGAATATGGATGCTAAAATTCTCAATAAGATACTAGCAAATTGAATTCAACAGCATATAAAAAGAATTATTCACCATGATCAAGTGGGATTCATTCCTGGGATGCAGGGCTGGTTCAACATTCGCAAATCAATCAACGTGATACATCACAGTAATAAAAGAAAAGATAAGAACCATATGATCCTGTCAATCGATGCAGAAAAGGCCTTTGACAAAATTCAGCAACTTTCTTAATAAAAACCCTTGAGAAAGTCAGGATAGAAGGAACATACTTAAAGATCATAAAAGCCATTTATGAAAAGCCCACAGCTAACATCATCCTCAACGGGGAAAAACTGAGAGCTTTTTCCCTGAGATCAGGAACACGACAGGGATGTCCACTCTCACCGCTGTTGTTTAACATAGTGTTGGAAGTTCTAGCATCAGCAATCAGACAACAAAAGGAAATTCAAGGTATCAAAACTGGCATAGATGAAGTTAAGCTTTCACTTTTTGCAGATGACATGATATTATACATGGAAAATCTGATACCCTGGACCAAAAGCCTGCTAGAACTGATACATGAATTTAGCAAAGTCGCAGGATACAAAATCAATGTACAGAAATCAGTTGCATTCTCATACACTAACAATGAAGCAACAGAAAGACAAATAAAGACACTGATCCCATTCACAATTGCACCAAGAAGCATAAAATACCTAGGAATAAACCTAACCAAAGATGTAAAAGATCTGTATGCTGAAAACTATAGAAAGCTTATGAAGGAAATTGAAGAAGATATAAAGAAATGGAAAAACATTCCGTGCTCATGGATTGGAAGAATAAATATTGTCAAAATTTCAATACTACCCAAAGCTATCTACACATTTAATGCAATCCCAATCAAAATTACACCAGCATTCTTCTCTTAACTAGAACAAGCAATCCTAAAATTTATATGGAACCACAAAAGGCCCCGAATAGCCAAAGTAATTTTGAAGAAGACCAAAGCAGGAGGGATCACAATCCCAGACTTTAGCCTCTACTACAAAGCTGTAACCCTCAAGACAGCATGGTTTTGGCACAAAAACAAAGGGATAGACCAATGGAATAGAACAGAAACCCCAGAACTAGACCCACAAACGTATGGCCAACTCATCTTTGACAAAGCAGGAAAGAACATCCAATGGAAAAAAGACAGTCTCTTTAACAAATGGTGCTGGGAGAACTGAACAACATGCAGATGATTGAAACTAGACCACGTTCTCACACCATTCACAAAAATAAACTCAAAATGGATTAAGGACCTGAATGTGAGACAGGAAACCATCAAAACCCTAGAGGAGAAAGCAGGAAAAGACCTCTCTGACCTCAGCCGTAGCAATCTCTTACTTGACACATCCCCAAAGGCAAGGGAATTAAAAGCAAAAATGAACTACTGGGACCTTATGCAGATAAAAAGCTTCTGCACAGCAAAGGAAACAACCAACAAAACTAAAAGGCAACCAATGGAATGGGAAAAGACATTTGCAAATGACATATCGGACAAAGGGCTAGTATCCAAAATCTATAAAGAGCTCACCAAACTCTACACCCAAAAGACAAATAACCCAGTGAAGAAATGGGCAGAAAACATGAATAGACACTTCTCTAAAGAAGACATCCAGATGGCCAACAGGCACATGAAAAGATGCTCAACGTCGCTCCTCATCAGGGAAATACAAATCAAAACCACACTCAGATATCACCTCACGCCAGTCAGAGGGCCAAAATGAACAAATCAGGAGACTACAGATGATGGAGAGGATGTGGAGAAACAGGAACCCTCTTGCACTGTTGGTGGGAATGCAAATTGGTGCAGCCACTCTGGAAAACAGTGTGGAGGTTCCTCAAAAAATTAAAAATAGACCTACCCTATGACCCAGCAATAGCACTGCTAGGAATATACCCAAGGGACACAGGAGTACTGATGCATAGGGGCACTTGTACCCCAATGTTTATAGCAGCACTCTCAACAATAGCCAAATTATGGAAAGAGCCTAAATGTCCATCAACTGATGAATGGATAAAGAAATTGTGGTTTATATACACAATGGATTACTACATGGCAATGAGAAATAATGAAATATGGCCCTTTGTAGCAACATGGATGGAACTGGAGAGTGTGATGCTAACTGAAATAAGCCACACAGAGAAAGACAGATACCTTATGTTTTCACTCTTATGTGAAACTTAACAGAAACCCATGGGGGAGGGGAAGGAAAAAAAAAAAGAGGTTAGAGTGGGAGAGAGCCAAAGCATAAGAGACTCTTAAAAACTGAGAACAAACTGAGGGTTGATGGGGGGTGGGAGGGAGGGGAGGGTGGGTGATGGGTATTGAGGAGGGCACCTTTTGGGATGAGCACTGGGTGTTGTATGGAAACCAATTTGACAATAAACTTCATATATTAAAAAAAAATAAAATAAAAAAATAAAAAATAAAAATCATCTGAAAATTGGACATCCTCTATTCTCAAGAGTTTAGTCTTTACTTGTCTCTTTTTCTACTTTCTTGTCTATTTCTAAAAGTGTACAGATCACACACATCTTTGATCTAACATACTTGCCTCTTAAAATATTCTACTTTCCAAATAAAAAGCGAACAAGAGGTGCTTTTCTTCTGAGTCCATGGAGACTAGGATCCCATTTCCAGTTCTATCTGCAGAACTTGACAAAGTTTTTCCATGCTGTCAGGAGGGAGGAAGCCTTGGTTCCAAGCACTTAGGAGATGTTCTTTGAAATTTTCCTCTGAGTCTCAATAAATGGAATCCAAGTGATTCCAGAAAGAGTTCTAGGATGAGATCTCAACCACAGAGTTACCACTTCGTCATCCATTCTATCCGTGAGCAGTGCAACTCTTTCCATCTTACCTGGCTTCAGCCTACTTATCTGTAAATGTGAAACGGATTCCATGTCTTGACAGATCTCTTCCAACATTACAATTCTAGCCTTGAGTGAACTGTGTCAGTGATGGCCACTTTCTGTAATTCGTCCAGCAGCAAACAGACTGAACAAAATACCATATAATACCAAAGCTACTTACCTATCCAGATACCTGACAAAGAAAACACAGAGAACAAATGTAAGGTGTAGTTTAAAAGGGAGGGGGGCACTAGCGGGACCATGGCCAAAAGATAACTTCAAACAAAATGTATTGTAAGTGATGGCACTTGAGGTTAATTAAGAGTGACTAAGAGAAACACTCTTTTGGGGCGCCTGGGTGGCGCAGTCGGTTAAGCGTCCGACTTCAGCCAGGTCATGATCTCGCGGTCTGTGAGTTCAAGCCCCGCATCAGGCTCTGGGCTGATGGCTCAGAGCCTGGAGCCTGGAGCCTGTTTCCGATTCTGTGTCTCCCTCTCTCTGTCTGCCCCTCCCCCGTTCATGCTCTGTCTCTCTCTGTCCCAAATAAATAAATAAACATTGAAAAAAAAATTAAAAAAAAAATAAAGAGAAACACTCTTTTTAAAATGTAGGCAATAATTAGTGTATCTTAGAAATCAATAATTCAATGGCATAGTTTATCTTCCTGAAAATACTATTCAGCAGGGCCTTTTAAAATTTTATTTTTTTTTTAATTTTTTTTTCAACGTTTATTTATTTTTGGGACAGAGAGAGAGAGCATGAACGGGGGAGGGTCAGAGAGAGGGAGACACAGAATCGGAAACAGTTAAAATTTTAAACAGAAATATTACTCCAAGAATGCCTTATTAGATTAAAAAAATGAAGCCATGAGCAAAAGAAGGAAAAAAAATGTGGAAAAAGAAATTTTCAAGTGGTTGACATTCATTCAAATATGTATATTGAATTTCCCTCTCTTGTGCAAATCACTGAACCACAGATATGGGGTTTTACGGAAATGAGATAAAGTTTCAAGGAGCTTACAATCTAAGTATAATCCAAGTATGGTAATAGTGAAAATCAAAGCAAGAATAAAGTGTTGGCAGGATATGAGCCAAAGAGATCCCTTCTATCTGGGACTTCAAGAACTGATCTATGAAGGCAGTATCATGATGTTGATGAACATGTTGGTAGGTAAAGATGTTAGTGTTAGAAAGTGGCATTCTAGGGGTGCCTGGGTGGCTCAGTTGGTTAAGTGTCTGACTTCGGCTCAGGTCATGATCTCACAGTTTGTGACTTCAAGCCCCACATCGGGCTCTGTGCTGACAGCTCAGAGCCTGGAGCCTGCTTCGGATTCTGCATCTCCCTCTCTCTCTCTCTGCCCCTCCCCTGCTCATGCTCTGTCTCTCTGTGTCTCAAAAATAAATAAAACATTTTAAAAATTAAAAAAAAAAAGAAAGAAAGAAAGAAAGTGGCATTCCAGGGCAAGGGACTAGCATAAACCAGTGGTTCCCACAGTGTGGTCCCCAAACCAACACCATCCGCATCATATGGGAAATAATTAGAAATACAAATTCTTGGGCTCCAACCCTAAGTTACTGAGTCAGAAATCCTAATGTTGACAAGCCTTACAGTCTAAATTTTAATAATCACTCCAGGTGATTCTGATGTGGACTGAGGTTTGAGAATCATAAGTAAAGGTATAATGAGGCAAAACCAGTTTTCAAACGTTTAACAGTGGATTCACAATGTCAGAATCATCTAGAATGGATTACAAAAAAAAAAAAAAGAAAAGAAAAGAAAAGAAAAAGAAAAGAAAAACACCTTTCAGTTCCATACTGAAATTCTCAATCTGCAGAGAAAACTCTCCAGGTAATATTGCTATGCAGCAAGGTTCGGGAACTACTGAAGTAGAGGAGGCTTAAATGGAAACTTCAGTTGAGACCAGGTTGCTGACAGCCTCAAATTCAAGTTTGAGGTGTCAGACCTTAGCGGGGAGTCACAAAAAGTCATTTCAGTGTTGGGATTCTTTAACCTTTTTGTTGACATATAACATCCAGGTATAGAAATTTGCACAAATCATACCGGTGCCAACTCAATGAATTACTGCAAAATAGCCAGCATTGAAGATTTTGTGAGCAGATAAGGAAATGCTTCAGAAAGATTTATATGCCATTGGTCAGGAGCCCTGACTTATAGGAGCAGAGATCTGGGCAAAGGTACCAGATTAAAGGTTACTACCACCTGTAAGTGTAATATAGCAAAAGGACAGGTAGGATGTTTGTAGAGGATTCAGAGAAGGTGAGCTGGAGGACCTTAAGAGAAGGGAAAATGAGACCAAAAAGTGGTAGACGACTTAACCAAGGTCATACATCTCCCGGGTATATACCTCATCCCCAGTATTTCACACTACACATCAGAAAAGGAGATGGCCAGGATTTTCAAAGAAAGAACTGATGGTACATGGCCAGTGACTCTACGAAGAGAATAAAACAGAGAATTCCCAGTTTACTCTGCAATCCATAGGTCTATGTGACTACAGACATGCTACTACCAGCCAGGACAAATTAAGTTGGAGACTAGAAAATATCTTTACAACATACAAGAAGGAGTGACCTCAGCTGCTTAGCATTTTTAGACCCAGCAGGGCCAAAGATCCTTTTTTTTATACCAGCATCTTGTTATGGCCCAACTCTGCATCTAAAACAAAGCAAGTATTTTGCATATAGTACATAAGAGTCTGTTTAAATTACCCAGAAAAGATAATACTGTCTCAGCTGACACTTGTGATTAATTCTAATAAGGACTTGCTTTAGAAGGTTTGTGGCGGAACATTCTAAGCTGACAGTTCACATAAAACAAGGACTTCGCAGTTTACAACAAATATGGGAACAATAATGACATTGTACCATCTTTCCTCCCTTCCCTGCATCTGCTTAAGAAAAATGTCTGAATAACATTATAGTCTGTCCATATCTCAACATTTTTACAGATTTATGGGAGCAATATAAATGCATTGACACACCCATACAATGTCTTCCTTTATTATCTATTTGTTTGAAAGTCATTAGAAACCTGGCATCAGAAAAGCAATGAATGTATTTTCAATGGTTCCGTTCCCTTTTAAAGCCTTTCAATAGTCTCCTTTCTTATTGGATCTTTTTCTGTGCATGTCAATATTTAAGTTTTAATCAGGGTTTCACAGCGAAAAAAAAATGTTAGGCAAACATTTTCACATCACTGTGGCCCAATCATCTTTGCCCCAATCATTGTGCAATAGATGATATGAGCCAATCCCCACAAGCATTTATTCAGCACCAGTTATTTACAGAGCAACTATACGAAACGCGGAGTTAATTCCATAGAAAGACAAGACAAAGTTCTGCTCTCTGAATGTTTACATTCTGTTTAGGGAGACAAAACATGCAAAAGAAAACAGTTAAATGATACCGCAAGGCAATGTGGGAATAAGAGAAAAATGGATCAGACAATAGGATTTGCATGGGGTTGAAACAGAAGAAAGAGGGACTGCCATGGAGGCAGAGGCTTGATAAGCACACAGTCTACAAGAAGACGTGTGTGACTTCAGTTTTATATAAAGTTAGCACTACCACACAATATTGATTTTGGCTTCCTGGCTACAATCCCCTCTCTTAGACACTTCATTCATTCATCTATCTCCTTCAAAATGTAAATGCTCACACAAAATCATGTTTTTAAGAAATCAGAAATATCTGGCATATCTAGGCAAAAATGTGAGTCTGCAAAGTTTGATTCCCTCAATGTTCTCTGTCCCAGATTTGCCTTCCCTCATCTAGTTTTATATGAGTTTTATATATATAAAGCATCCCTTGTTGAAGGCTACAATTCCTCATAGATTCAAGGACATAGACTGACAGGAGTTGGGAGCAGTGAAATGTTCTTCCTAAATTGCAGCATGAAGACAATTGCCCACTCTAATGCTTGCTAAGGTAAGTCTTGGATTTCAGGTAATTACATGCAGGCAGAAGTATTATGGACAGACTGAAATATACTTGTCTTAACAGGGGTGCAACTATTTTAAACGATTGAAGGGCTATATTCTTCAGATTTAAAACTTTTAAAAATTGTTTCATTCCCCTATACTTCATTAAAATACACTAAAGACTTGGAAATCCATTAATTAATTGTAGTGAATTTTTTTTTTTTGATAGCTTTTTTTGCATTCATTTGTCCCCTGACTGCAATCAGTTTTCAGGAGCAGAACACATAATCATGGCAAGGCCGATCAGTGTATTCTGTATCTGATGATAGGTACTGGTTCAAGGACAGCATGTGACCTAAAAGAGTCCAGTTGGAGTGAGTTTTAGGACTGTTCCTAGCAGTCTGGGGCAGACTATGTCTTGCTCTAAATATGGAAGGTCCCATGTTTCAGTCTTTTCACTCCCTGAGAGAAGCCTGCAGAAGACTGAAGTTTTGGCTTGGAGCTGTAAAGGGCCAAATAAACTGCAAAAAGAGGTGGAGGCAGTCTTGATCAAATTGGGCCTCAATTATTAAGTCAAATTATTTTACTGTTCAAGGCATTTTTAGTGGGCTTCCCCTTTCCCTGCAACTAAAAACCTATGACTAATGAATTCAGTAAATGTTCACTGAGCACATGCTCTGTGCTAGGTTCTAGGATTGCAGCAAGGAATGAGACATAATTTCTGCCCTGAAGTTGCTGATATTCTAGCAGAAAAGTTAAAAAGATAAAAAGACTAAATCAGTAGTGTTGCAGTGAATTAAGAAGGTAAACACTATAATAGGATAATGGAATGCTAAAACGGAAGGGCATCCATTCCAGCACTGGTTCAATAAAAACAAGTTTAAAAACTTGATATCCAAACATCAGACTAAATCCCATCACTGGTTTATGGATGACCATCTGCCAGTTAGCAGTGTGGCTAGTTGCTTTGCACTCAATGTGACATGCCTGTGGCTTAAATGCTAAATATTAATATTTTCACCCAACATTAGCCCCTTGAAATCACCAACTCATTCCTGCAACAGACTGTCATTTATTGTGTGGCATGAAAGGACACTGCAGTGGACAAAATGCAAAGTACTGACTCTGAGGCCACAACCAGGTAATTTATTTTACCTGTGGTGTGTTTAAGAAGCAATCTCCGAGGACCTGAAAGTCAACAAATTCAGTGAGGCAAAAATTATCTGCTATTTTAAAAAGCGAAGGTGGTAAAATAGTTGGGTGTTAAAATACATTTCTGTATGACAGAAATGTTCCCTGCGGAGTCACATCCAATACAGGATATGAAAGCAAGTTAAAGATTATAAAGCACTCAAGACAAATGCTGGTTATTGCTATTTTTCCAGAGTGCGCACTTTTACAGTAATCAGAGTTTCAGGAAATACAATTATTTCATGCACCTACCTCTAGGATAAGATTGTATCTTTAAACTTAGAGCACAATATGAACATGTTAAAGAAGTCCCAATACAAATTAATGTGCTACAATAAAGAACTGTAATACCACTCTTCTTATTTGGATTTGTACAATATAACCAGTTTGGAGTTTTGCTCCCTTGTTTTTTTTGTTTTGTTTTGTTTTTTTGTTTTTTTGTTTTTTGTTTTTTGGGTTTTTTTTGTCATTGAGAAGGGAATATAATGAGACTCAATGGATTGGCTGACTGAATCTTCTAGTATAACCAGAAAGTGGGGAAGAAAACTAATATTTAGAGGTAATTATCATAGGGTGTTATTAACTATCTTGTTGGAATGATTATTCCCATTTTACAGATGATGAGGAGACTGAGACTAAGCAAGCTCAAATACTTGACCAAATGAATGACTATAAGGCATCTTGCTAGGCAGGATTCTAATTTATCTCATAAATTATTATAATTATTTAGAATTTCTGAATATTAGAATAGCTATAGCTAGGAGACACTTCTACAGCAGAGAAAACTGAACTGTTTTTGAAATGATTCATCATTAGTGATGATACAGACTCTTCTCTCTTTCTCCCCTAAGTATTGACTCCTCAATCCATCTTTCATAACTTACATTATAACTTAACTTAAATACTAGGCTCTCAGTAAATGTTGAATAAAGAAGAGCAATATAGGTCAAATCCTAAAGCAAACAACCATTTTTTAAGTGCACAATCTGAAATAGTTAAACAAGCCTTTATTTATAGTTTAAAGGAAGAAAGTTTATGTCTACACATAGTGCACTGTTAATGTAAGAGTCTAGTTCTGTGAGAGATAGTAAATCTTCATAATAGGCTACTTAAACATCCCCCAACCTACTTGGAATGTTACCAATAAGCACCATTTATAGACAGAGTTTAAACCTGTCTATCTAAATAAGGGCAACAGAAACATAAATGAACTGAGGACCATAGCAGCACAAGCTAAACGGCCTAGTAAACACTCAACAGGAAGGAAATGTCATCAAAGAAAAAGCCACACATAATGCAATGCCCAATGTGCATCTCAAATGCATTCTAGAGAGCTATTTTTCTCAAAATGCATCCCCCCCCAAAATATGTAAGAATAAATTTATGATTCCTAGAGGGAAAAAACAGTCATTTATTTGAAGAATATTTATTTGTGACCTTCTCTGTGCCAGGGACTGTTGTAGGTACTGTACTGACACCTCTGTTTATACTTTTACTAAGGTATCAGTAGGTATAGAACCACAAATTTTCCAGCATTCTTGATTCGCTTTCTCTCTTGTCCTTCTGCTACAAACACTGGCCTGCATGCCCTGGAAATTGTTCTGTCCTGAATGCTTGCAATTGAAAGTGTTGCTGGAGAAGATCATCTATGCCATTTGGTTGTAGGATGGTTTCTACCTCCATGTAAGCCAAGAGCACTGCTCTGACTCATCACTTCTGTCTGCACTGAGTTCTGCATCTCCTTACAGCCCCTTCACTCTTTTTAGGTTCTCCACTCCAACTGTCCCGTATACTCACTTGATTAGCCAGCTTTCTAATTCACAGAGAAAAAAAAAATATCAAACAGGAACTCTCCCAACTTATCTTTTCAAACTCCATCTCTAAACTTACCCATTACAGATTATTTTCTTACACCCTCTGCTCCTATCTTTCTTATGAAAGACTTCCTCTATATATTAAACATCTCCTTCCTGTACTTTAAGCTTTCCTTTGCACTGGCTTCTTCCTATCAGCCTGTAAATACATGTAAAACTCCCACACGGGGAAGGAACGCCTGGATGGCTCAGTTGGCTAAGCGTCCAACTCTTGATTTCGGCTCAAGTCATGATCTCTCGGTTCATGAGACTGAACTCCACATCAGGCTCTGTGAGGCAGTGTGGAGCCTGCTTGGGTTTCTCTCTCTCCCTCTCTCTCTCTCTCTCTCTCTGGCCCTCCCCCACTCACACGCACACTCCCTCTCTAAAAATACATAAATAAACTTATTAAAAAAAAAACTCTGACTAAAAATAAATAAGGGAAGGAGGAAGTCAGAAGGAAAAATATAATTCATTATAGATTTGCCCTCGATTCAACGGTCTATCACATCTCACCCCCTTCATCATGACTATCCCTCCAGCTTCTGTTCATCAACAAAATCTATGGAAGCATAACCTAAATTTTCTATTATCAGTTTTTTATTTTCATTAATCAACAGTTCAATGTGCATTACTCCCAACAATCCTTCAGCTTGTACTAATCCCAATGCACTAGAGTGCCTTTTGCTGAAATCACCAGAGACTTCATGAATGTCATACTCCATTCCGTAGCTTTAGTTCTCACCTTATTTGATCTCTCATCAGCACTTCCTACTTCTCAACCACCACTCCATCCTTGCTTTTCACATGCCAATAAGCTCAAATTGTTGTACTTACAGGTGAACCTGAGGGCCAGTGCCAGTGAGTCATACTAAAGTCTACCAGCCTTGGAAACCACCATGTACAGCATCAGAAGGTCTGGGATCTCACAGCATTGATTCTCCCATTTCCTCAATGACAATAAATAGAAATATAACAGAAGGCAATCTCAATGTAACGTGTACATTCCCTGCTGGGGTGGACTCTGTTTGAGGAAGCTAAATGATAAATTATTGCAAGAAACTGAAAGATATTATATCATTCGATTCTCTGAATTGAGCACTAAGTGCTTCAAAATTTCTTAGAATCACCTGTTGCAGTGGTCTTTGCTTCCATGAATAAAATAAGCAATAGACTGAGGCCATGGATGAAGGCCACTGTGACTGGACCCTCAGATTTTGAAAGCTGCTTTCTGATAGGCAGGAGGCTACAGCGTAGAATCACTTTTATGGCCACAGTAATATGTGCAGGATATTGCAGATTGCTGTTACAGGAATAGTGAAATGGGTTCCACAACTCTGAAAGAGCATCCTAATGAGAATTCCTAAGAAGAATTCCTATCAGATGGTCTCATTAGACACCTAAAATTTCATATATCCAAATGGAACTCATTATTTCCCTAAACCTGTTCTCCCCTGTTCATCTCAGACTGCTATTAGTGTGGTCATCTGATACTCTGTAGATAAACTAATTGTACCTCAATATCCATTCTCCCTCTCTTCCTTTAACAATGAAACTCCCAATTTTTAGCTAGGTTCATGGCCATCCAAAATAAAGGCAACCATTCCCAGCCTTCTTTACTTCTAGAAATATGTGCCTAAGTTGTGGCCAACGGAATATGAGGAAACTTCCTGGCCATGCCACTTCTCCCTTTGCTCCTTCCTACTTCATGAATTATGGAGGTAACTCTTGGCAATGAGACCTCTTCAACCACATGGATGGAGTTTTATCACCCTGAGAGAAGGGAGAGAAACCAACAAAAACATATCTAAATCCGTAATACCACAGAAGCCCATATTATCTCTAGACTGCTAAATCTGGAGTGTTTGGCTGAAAGAGAAATAAATGTATGCATTTTTTCCAATAATTCACAATTAAAAGTATGTATAATAAAGGTATACAACATAGAAATTTGATATATGTATACACTGTGAAATAATCACCACAATCAAGCTAATTAATATATAACCTCATATAGTTATTCATTCTTTTTGTTGTTGTTGTTATGGTGAGAACACTTAAGATTTACCCTCTTAGCAAACATCAAGTATACAATATAGTATTGGTAACTGTATTGTTGTACGTAAGTTCATCTTGCATCACTGAAATTTTATGCACCTTTACCAACATCGTTCCATTTTCCTCCCCTCCAAACCCTGGCAATCACCATTCTATTCTCTGCTTCTATGAGCTTGAATATTTTAGTTGTTCATATATAGCAGAGATCATACCAGTATTTGTGTTATAAGCAATAATAATAATAATAAATAAGCAACTGGCTTATTTCACTTAGCATAATGTCTCCTAGGTTCTTCCACATGGCTCCAAGGATTTCCTTCTTTCTTAAGGCTAGAAATTTCAAAGGCACTGTTCCTCAATATACTTCATCCTCTACCTCTAATCATTTATCAAATCTTACTGATTCTATCATAGAAAAATATCTCAAATTCAATTCCTCTTTTCTAACTGCACAGATCCTGCTCGAACTCTAGATATAAAAGGGTCTGGCTTAGAATTTTCTAAGTCTCGTACCTGATACCCTTTACATTGTGGCCTATTCTCCAACAGCCAGTAAGTAACATAATCTTCCTATAAAACAAATCTCTTGATATCACTCTTCTGCATCAAAACTTCGGAAGGTTTCCCAATATGTACCAAATACTATCCTAATCTCTTAGCTTGGCATACACAGATCTTTGAAATCCTTCTCACTTGTTACCATTCCTCATGACATACCACATGCTCCTGCCACACAGAAGTCCCCATTATTTCCATAATTATTAAAACCCTCACTATGCCTTTACTCATGGAGTCTCTTCGGCTGAAATGCCCCTTGCCCTTTCTTCTTAGTCATGAAAACACCTACTTAACCCTTACATCCCATTATAAATGTCTTATATTCAATGAAGACTCTTCGAAATCTCCCACTAGTGATTATTGCTCTATTATCTGTGTTCTATTATGTAACAGCAGCAATAAATCATATTTTAATTTACCTGTCTATGTGTCTGACTCACTCTAATTTCTAAAGAAGAGAAAGCATTTCCGACTTACTCTAAATTTCTAAAGAATAGAAAGCATTTCTTATTCATCTTTGTAACTTGGTCACCCTGGCATGTATTGGACAATAATAAATATTTTGGAGTAACTGAATTGATCCTTCAATAGTTCAGTACGTCTGCAAAGATTGATGTAATAAACATAAGGAAGCATCCTACCAGTATAAAAATGTACAGTGGTGAGAGCCTTCCCTTACATTCAGGTTGGACTCCTCCCATCATACTCTCTCATTCTGGTGATAAAAGGGAAAAGCATTAACTGAGACAGTGGCCTAAAAGTCATAAAGCACATGCATGAGCGTTGAAGCCACAGTGCTTGTTTCCAATCCTAACTCTGCCACAAACCCGTAGCATGTCATTCACCAGGCCACATCACTTTACCTTCTCTGTGCTTCAGTTTCCTCATCTGCAGTCAGAATAATAAGTTTTCTTAATCATATGGTATTTGTGAGGATAACATGACTTTGGATTTGTAATAAGTTATAAATATGAAAATAGATAAGTTTACATACAATGCAGTTAAAACAGAAACCTCCACACTAAGCACTATAAAAGGGCTAGCTGTTATTACCATTTCAAAAAGAAAAGGGAAAAGAAAGCTAAGGAGGGCCAGGGTGCCTGGGTGGTTCAGTCAGTTGAGCGTTGATCGTCCAACCTCAGCTCAGGTCATGATCTTGCGGTTTGTGAGTTTGAGCCCTGCATCGGGCTCTGTGCTGACAGCTTGGAGCCTGGAACTTGCTTTGGATTCTGTGTCTCCCTCTCTCTGACCTTCCCCCATTCATGCTCTGTCTCTCTCTGTCTCAAAAACATTTTTAAAAAAATTTAAAAAAAGAAAGCTAAAAAGGGTCTTGAAGGAACAGCAAGGATGGCTAATTATTTGTATTTTTTTCTCACTATTATCTGATAGGGATACCTTTCTAAAACGGGGTAATAGTTACAGAAATAATCTATTCAGTTTTAAGGGTTACAGGATGGCTGGCAGAAGTCTGCCACTTTAAGGCCCAGCATATGGAAACCTGTAGAGATACCTGTAAAGATACTGGAAGCCAGAGCCCAATATCTGCTAGATGGATCCTGAACTACACATTCATCCCTATCTAAAGGTAATCTATCACCACGTGTCATGGGATAAACCAGAGTGATCTCCCTGGCCAAATTTCTGTCCTTTTCTCTCCAGTTCTGCCATCCAATGGATGCGTTTCTTTTACCTTTCAGTTTACATACTCATTCCCTGATCTATGATGTTTTTTTCCCCCTTCAGAGATAATGCACCCGCTGGTTGCATTTCTGCTAAATTCTCTGGTCTCTGGTCTGATCTCCAGACCTTATCTACATTACGGCTTCCCCTCATCCCTGAACAGCCCATACCCCATTGTCCTACAAAATTCCTGCTTCACAGGTTGGATCTGAAGCTTGGGAAAGCCTTGAAGGTTGCAGGATTAATTAGAGAGAATAGACAGTTAGGAGGGCAGAAGGACCTGCTTTGGAAACTTCAGTCAAACAGAGAATTGAGATGTACTGGGGCAGCGATCAGTACTAGATCAGAAACTGAGACCCAGTACATCAGGAATCCTACGTAGAAAGCTGAAAGAAGATGAGAATGCCCAAGATAAGCTTTACCAATTCTGCCTAGAGCTGGCCTGGGTACTAAATATTTCAACACAAACATCAAAACTCTAGTTTTGCATTCCCTGGGGTAAACTTACACTTAGGCTGCATTACTTTGACCACATGTATTACACATTTGCTTAAGCATCAATGTTTCTAAATATATTCCGACAGCTAGTACGGCTACAAAGGAGAAGAAAATCTGTGATGTTGTGTAGTTTTTCAAAGATCTGACAGGCTTCTTTAATAATTAAAAAGCTGTTCTACCGGCTTAATGGCAAAATATTTCTGCAAATTGACTTTCTATTCACAGTGCAAAAGGACTGGACTTTAAACTGGATAATCACTAATGTGCCTTCCTGCTCTATATTCCTTAAGGTTTGTTCATATTTGGCTCCTTATAAACTAGAGACTAACCAGATTAAAAATTAAAAATTTCTCTCAAGTGTAAATCACAACATTTTATTAGAGAAGGAAGCCTGATCTGAGTCTTTTTAAAAATAATAGTTAATATGTTTAAAGAAATAAGAAAAGCTGAGAAAGGTATGAGATATGGAAAGTGATGATAATAACAAGTGTTTAAAAAAAACTTTTAATGCTTATTCATTTTTGAAAGACAGAGAGAGACAGAGCACAAGCAGGGGTGGGGCGGAGAGAGAGGGGGACACAGAATCTGAAGCAGGCTCCAGGCTCTGAGCTGTCAGCACAGAGCCCGACACGGGGCTCGAACTCACAAACTCTGAGATCATGACCTGAGCCAAAGTCGAATGCTCAACCAACTGAGCCACCCAGGCACCCCAAAAACAAGTGTTTTAAAATATTTGGACAAAAATATGTGTCACCACTACCAAAACATTAAATATCCTATCTTGGAATGGTTTTTAGCCTACAAAATTTTGTTTTGTTTTAGACTAATGAAAAATTTGGGGTATGCAAATTGTATTTTAGTAAATGGAATGAGCATTACCTTATAATTCGCCTTACCGGTAAGTATACCAAATAAATTGTCCCATAGTAGAATATGCACAAGTCATGCTTAAATCTCACATCTGGATATATATCCAAAAGAATTGAAATCAGAATCTTGAAGAACCATCTGCATTCCATGTTCATTGCAGCATTATTCACAATAGCCAAGCCAAGGAAACAACCTAAATGTCCACCGGTGGATGAATGGATAAAGAAATTGTGGTATATACATACAATGGAATATTGTTCACCATTAAAAAAGAAGAAAATCTCACCATATGTGACAACATGGATGAAATTCGAGTACATGATCCTAAGTGAAATAAGCCAGTCACAGAAGGATAAATACTGCATATTTCCAATGATATGAGGTATCTAAAATAATAAAACTCATAGAAGCAGAGAAAAGAATGAAGATTGCCAGGGGCGGGTGGAGAGGAAGGTGTTGAGTGTGTATAAAATTTCAGTTATGGAAGATGAGAAGTTCCAGAGATCAGATGTACAATATTATGCCATAGATAATGAGAATGTATCATGCAATGAAAACATTTGCTAAAATGGGCAGATCTCATATTAAGTGTTCTTAACACATAAACAAAAAAGGGCATGAGTCAACATTGGAGGTATGTTTATTACCTTGATTGTGGCAATAGTTTCATGGGTGTATGAATAGATACAACCTAATTCAAATTGTATACATTAAATATGTACTTTGTACAATATTGCAATAAAGCTAATTTTAAACAAATTAATAAAATGTTATGCTTAAAATTGTTATGCAATTTCTAGAGACTAATTAGGCAAGGATATAGTCCTTCAAATATATGTATGCGTTATCACCTAATGATTCCATTTCTACAAATTTATCCTAAAAACAAAGGATATGTTGATATACTTAGCAGATGTTTAGTTATGAAAAATGTCAATGGTATAATACATAATTGTCACAAATAAAAATTGAAACCATCAAATTCCAAACAATAATGAAACGGTTATTAGATCGGGATATGTCCACAAAAAGAGGACTATTCAACTATTTAAAATGATACTATAGACTAACACATATATTTTTTAAATGGCCACTTTATCATGAAACAAAAATTTCCACTGACAAAATAGGAGGTAAAATAACATTCTGGAAAAAATGATTTAATTTTCCACAATGTATGTATGTGGCTATATAACTTACAAAAAAAAATAAGCTATTTATAGGAAGATGGCATGATTTTTTATAAAACTGAAAGACAATGGTTACCAGGCATGCATTTCTTCAGTACTTACAGCCTTCCTCATAAATTTATCACATCTGCACCTATCTTGTTCCCACCTTTTCCCTTTCCTTTTCCCTTCTTCTACCTGGTCAGAGATGGGAGGAGGCTTTCTTCTTTGCCAAGCCTAATTCCAACCCAATCTGTCCCCTGCATACCCACCTGAAAACTATTATCTCGCTACTAGGTCAAATGTTACATCCTCTGTCAAAGTTTTCTGTTCCTCTCAGGTTAACTTGGACACAGCTTTATCTTACTGCATTTTGAACACACCTGTTTTCTTACTGTATTTCAATTGTTTGCATGCATCAGAAGGCAGAAGCTGGAAACTATCTGAGATCAGAAAACATATATTTTCATATTTATATCCTGCCATTCAGGACAGCACCCAATACCCAAAATCTGTTCAGTGACTTTTGAACAAAAGTCATTAAAATTCCTCCTTGAAAATACAACTGAGTAACTCAAGATTCTCTAAAATGTAATCCCATACATAATGTCTATGCTCACCAAAATCTTATTCAAGTGATTAAAAGTGATATTTTTTGTAGTATCACTGAAAATTACTAACCCTTGAAGATAAAGAATTTGCATATTTATTACTTGCTCTGTATACTGGAGCTTTCAAAACTTCCTGCCTTAGTGGAAGAGACAGGAATAAAAACAAATTATTTCATATCATATGGCTAGGACTGAACAGGAGCCACTGCAATTTGATATGGGAAAACAGAGAAGTCAACAATAACATACCTCAGAAATGTCAAACTTACCCCATAGAGAACAGGTTGAAGAACGTTGTCACTTTAGATCTTAAATATCATTAACACGGACTAATTGTCATTTCGGGGTTTTTGTATTTCATGTTACATATCACCATCTATCGTGAGCCCAGCAAATGCTCACCAATTTTAGACTAATGATGGACACAGATCTCTACCAGCATATTGCTCTTTGAGTTGAAAAAGTGTTCATCCTTCCATGTTGTTGAATTACAGAACAGAATCAGTGGTTGCACGGGGAAGAAGCCACGCCCACCTTGTCTGAGAGACCCTTCAGGATTTCATTCTTACCAACAACTGTATTTTCTCTCTCTCCACCCCACCTATCATCTTTACTTTCTGGCAAAGTAATACTGCACATGGAGGCACAAACACAGCAACCTGGTTCATGTCTCTGCATCTTCAAAAACAACCATGACTGGGGCACCAGGGTGGCTCAGTCAGTTGGCGTCTGACTTTGGCTCCGGTCATGATCTCACAGTTTGTGAGTTCGAGCCCCGTGTTGGGGTCTATGCTGACAGCTCAGAGCCTGGAGCCTGCTTTGGATTCTGAGTCTCCCTCTCTCTCTGTCCCTCCCCACTTACTTACTTTCTTTCTTTCTCTCTCTCTCTCCCTCTCCCTCTCTCCCCCCCTCTCAGTAATAAACATTAAAAATTTAAAAAAACAAAACAAAACCTCTTGTATCCCAACAAAATAGCCACCTATGTCCACCCCTTCAGCAGTTAATCACTATTTTCTCTTTGTTACCTCCGTGTATTATATAAGCTTGTCTAGTTTCATTGATTACTCTATTAAATCAGTTTTCTCTCCTCCTCTCCATGTGCATTGAAAGCTGAGAAAGTATCAATTGCATCCTCTGCTCTCAACGTCTAGTGCTGTTATCTAAAATGACTGCTTCATGAGTAGACTGTTTAATCTTTAATTTGAAAATACAAAGACATGCTAAAATACTCTGACTTGCTCTATAGCCTATGAAACTGGAGTAACATGTAATGTTCAGAAATAAATCTGAGAATAAGATTTTATGCAATTTTACTTGGGATCTAAGCTGTGAATTACATATCTTGGTAGCATTACATTTAAATTTTTATTTTACTATTATTTATAGCATAAAATAGTTATGATATAACATACCAATCAATAAATACTAAGAATTATTTGATAAAAGGCTACATTTTGATCAAATGAGGAGTCTTTACAAAATAAAACCAGTTTTTTAATCTGCTCAAGTGATCAAAAATATGATTTTTCAAGATGTTGCCATACATCGTGCACTTCTAAAGGCTTAAATGCATTGCCTCATTTATCTAACTAGTAACCATCCACGGATTCTATTATTATGCCCATTGACTGCAAGAGATTCAGAGAGATTAAGCCTCCAGTCTCATGCCAAATAACCAGGAGAGTGGTAGAGCTGGGATTTGAACTCAGACTTGTCTGGCCCCAGAGTCCAACCTTTTAGTCACTAGTTATAGGACTGAAATTACACATTGCTCAGAGATTCCCAGAATGCACCAAGTGAGTAAAACTATACATTCAGTGAATATCCAGTGTCGTTAAAGTAAATTTCCCCCTCCGTGAAACAAATCCTTTTAAAACTCAGTGCATTACCTTCATGTTCCTTATTATTTATCCGCCAAACAAATGTAGCTGTCACAGAGCCAATTAGAGTTATGGGAATATGACAAATATTCAAATTATACATATACCTAGCAAAGCAAATACACTTCACATTTGTAATATGATGGCTTATTTCTTTCACAAACTTTTGTTCGGCATGATAAAAGATGTGCTGAAAATAAATATAAATCATGGAGGAATTTGTTCAATAAGTATTCACTTAATAACTACCATATGTCAGCAACTGGGCTACAGTATAAAAATTGGTAAGATACATTCTTACCCACAAGGCAATCTCAATCTACTGGGGAGTCCATCTTAGTAGGTACAATGAATTAACGACTGCAATTTAGAGGAATACAAATAAGGAGGTCATGCCAACATATCCTACGTTTGTGCATAGCACAAGGGACCATTTCTTTGGAAAACATTTTTTCTTAATGTCCTAGATGTCATGTGGTAGCATGATCCTTAGAATTAAATATACAACAAAAATATCCCTAGCAATATTTTATGGTCTGAAGCACAATCTGTAACTTATAGTCCGCTTAAAGAAATCAGATAGGGTGAGAGAGAACATACTGTGAACTTCTTATGGTTGTCAAAATCATACACTTATGAGAATAACAACTAAACCACAAAAAGGACAGATACACACGCCAGGCGTGTCAGCCAGGAAACAAACCAAATGATGGTATTTATCATAATCAGTACCAAAATGCATTCAACAGTATCTAACATCACAGATGTATTATATTTTGTAAGTATTATATTTTATTTATTTTATCCGTGCTATCAGCACAGAGCCCAATGCAGGGCTTGATCCCACAGAACCATGAGATCATGACTGAACCAAAATCAAGAGTCAGATGCTTAACCCACTGAGCCACCCAGTTGCTCCACAAAGATTATATTTTAATGATAAATTATTCTTTCCCCCACAATTGGGTTTTCCTTACTGGCATTTATTAAAGAAACACTCCCATTTAAGAAAATGAATAGCTAATTACAAATCATATGAAGTAAAACAATTATCCTACTATATATTGCCTGGTTTCCATTTTGAACTCTAGTCAGGAAGTCCTGGAAAACATGTCCTCTAACCTTTAGTCCATGTGTGCAAAGTGTTCCTTCTCCTCCTCATTTTCTTCTCCTTATTTCTCCTCTCCTCATTTCGTTTACTGCTTTTCTTGCCTGTTGTCATCTATGTGTTTTATGCCTGGTGCAGCCTGATCTGGCACTTTAGTGCCCTAAAACCCAATAGTGAACTTACTCCGGTTGGGGAACATTCCTTCCAAGTAAATATCCAGGCTGTTCTGCCAGATGTTCAACTAACAAAATCAATTACTCTACAGTATTTCTGTCCAGTCTTGCCGCCGGCAGACCATTATTGTACACAAGGATTTTTGACAAGTCAGTGGAAACTGGTTAAAATAATTGGGCACGTTTATTTAAGCACTGGAAGAAAGGCTAAGCTTTTTTTTTTTTCTCTTTCTTCTTAGCACAGATAGATGATTAGAGAAGATGATTATAAAATTCTGTGTGGCTGTTCTCTTTTCCATGACAATATTTTCAATAGTGTATATCAGCTACTCCCTCCCACCCCCTCTTCCCCTGTGAGCAATAGAAATGATTAAATAAAATGTCTGCAATTGTAAATGTGTGAGACAATACCCATAATTCCTCTTCTCAAAGACAAAATTTACTAGCATCTTTTTATTGTTGTTCCAACAGCAAGGGGACTTACTAAGATTTTCCTTTTATGAATTTGTTAGTCATTGGCATTAAGTAGATCTGCTGAAAATGATAAGAGATAAAAATTATGTAAAATCTGTTAAAAAATTAGTAACTAAACATGCAACAGACGCTGTGCCAGTATATATGTAAGTTTTGTGTGCTCAAGCTTACAAAGGTAGAAGAATCATGTGACGTTACAGAGAAGGTAAAATATTGAGAAAAGAGCATTAAGACATTAGACAATTTAAACAAGCTATAAACGCCTAATTTCTATTCCTCCTGCCCCAAATACTCCCTCCCCGCAAAAAAAAAAAAAAAAAAAAAAAAAAATCACACATACAAAAATACCTTTTGGCTTTTTGGGAGAGAGAAAGAGAGGGGGAAAGAGAGATGGGGAAGAGATTAGGAAAGAGGGAAGGGAAGGCAAGGGAAAGGGGGAGAGAGACAGAGAGAAGTTAATGTGTTAGAATAAAATATAATCAGCTTTCTACTGTTTAAAACCTAAGGGATAAAAATATACACACATGCATACTCCACAGAGTAATGAGTGTTAATAGCATTGGTGTAACACTGGCATTCCTTTTCAAAAGATCCATTACTTTTAAAACTATAATCATTTCTAGACACCCAAGGGCGATTTGGGTTTCTCTTTTCTCTCAGAGGCCCAGTCTTGTCTGAAAGCTGGCTTCCATCCTCTTTGCAGGCTGGAAAAAAGCAGGGCTGTTTGCATGGCACCGCACCAAGCCCTTTAACTCAGAGACTCAGGCCATTTAGAAGCTCAGTTTTTACCACCTCCATCTGCTACCCAGGAAGAATTAGATCCCAATTGTGTAGGCCACTGAGAAAGGGTATTTGTAGAATTCCTCTGGCATTTCCCGAGCCCTCTGGGCTTTCCATTCAAATGTCAGCATTTTCTTTTCATTCAATAGGCTTTGCTACACAACACATAACACTGTATAAAATAGTCTGATAAAAGGAGAACAAATTCACAATACCCAGTATATGGGCAACCTGGCTAATCAACTGCCAGAGGAAATCACTCAGCCAAAATATTTAGAGGAATTTAGAAAAGTGTAGCAATTTAGCATTTGTAAATAAGCACAACATATGTCCTAGCACCAATCAAGATATCAGACCAAAGACTAGAACAACTGTTAGGCTCCAGCGCAAAATCTGATTATCTTCATTAAGGAAGGTCAGAAAATAAATCAGCCCTTAAGGCTATATTACAAAAGACATTGGGTGGGCATGGTGAGAAAGGGGAAGGATAAGGAGATACTTCAATTAAAATTTTAGAGTAACACAAAAGGAATCTGTTGATTCAGCTATAATAATATTTACATGAGATCAAAGAGTGACCACTCTCTCACTCCAAACCTTGTTCAAAATTCTCCAGATATAACATCTATCTACAACAACAGAACATTCTGAAAATGATCTATTACCTCTCTGGGGCTGCTTTAGAGCAGACATTATGCAGCAAGTCCTAGGCAGCATTAGAAAGTCTTTCTCTGGGTGACCTTCAGTCAGAGTGTGGACAGTGCCCCATCTGCCCCCAGCCAGCCTCCAGTCCCATGTTGACTTTCACTAAGCTTCCTAATGACAGGCAGCAGCTGGCCTTCAGTTTTCTGATCAGAAAACCTGGGAGGAAAGCCCAATGAGCTAGGCAGGATCCAAAGCTGGTTTTAGAGCCAGACACCATGCAAAGCACCTGCAGAGCCTGCCCAACAAGAGGCCCAGAATGTCTAGTTTCTAACAACAACACAGCAATCTACCACTGAATCTTATTTCAGAAGACATGCTCCCACAGAATGAAAAATGTATATCATAATTCACAAAACATCTCAGAAATTTTTAACATTCCTTTTATGTTACTAAAAATTGGGGAGACTTTCTTATTAGTATTAATATCAAGTATGATGGTGTATTTATATGCATATGAATACATTTCAATACATACAAACACACACATACATATAGAAATAGACATATAACACACACACATAAATCCAAGCTCATATATATATATATTTTTTTAATATATTTTTATTTTATATTTAAATAATATATTTTTATATAGGATTTCCTCCTGGTGCACTCAGTTTTAGATAGGCAAACCTAGAATAATTTGCTATATGTTTAAATGGTTTTGAAATCAACTGACACATTTGAATATGACTAATCAAATTGTTATATATAAGGCTTCCTGATCACTCAATTTATCTACACTGGCTGCTTCGAAAAGCTAGTAATTCTCTAAGCATCAGCTTCTTCCATCTGTGTGGAGTTTAATACTATTGACTATATATTTTATACATCTTCCTGGAATATCTTCAACTTCGGAGTTGGCACAAAATAATTAAAGAAGGAACATCACAAGTATTTCCCATGCTGTAAAGTTTCCCACAGGAAATAAATCCTAAAAACCCACAGAGGAAATCTGGTGGATAAGACTTATCCCATTGTCCACAAGAGTTAATAAAATAGACAAATATCTTCCAAAGTGCTTGAGATGGATGAAAGTAACAGATTTCTAAATTAATAACCATTTTCCTTTTAAGAAATAAGGTTTCAAATAGAAAATAATTCACTGAGGGACTTTGTTAAGAAGACAGTGATTTAAATGAGCAGTGAGCATCATACAACGGGACTTACATGGCCTGTCACCCTTATTATCACAACCACCTAATGAGGTGGATATTACGAAGCCCCCCTCTTCCAGATGAATAAACTGAGGCTAAAGGAGCTGCGACCACATGGAAAAGATGCAGTAATCTTGACACTCACATCCAGATCTGTAGGACTCTGCAACAGGTTGTTAATCACTGCAAAATCTGTCTATTCACAAATTCCATCTAAGCTTCTATATATAAAACCTTGATGATCAATCTCCATAAATGAGCACACTGATGTGAATAATTAAAACCACAAGTGTGAGGTCTTAACTTCATTCCTCCTGCTGAGGAATCTATTGTTGGGTCTTCTCATCTTAATCATGGAGGTCCCAAGCAAAAGAAAGGCCAGGAGCCTACCCTATCACTGTTGAACCATCCATGGTCCTGTCCTCCAGTTTTGCAGGTCCTGCCATCAGTTGACCTAAAATGCCAGATGCAGATTTGGGTACACAACCTCTTCTGGTAATTCCAATAACTGCCCTATAGTTAATGTTTTCTTCTCCATGGAGCTTTAAGTTTGTTTTAATCTTGTATCACTCAGGAATTATAGTAGCCAATAAATCTAATCTTTACTAAATGCTTAGTCTTTTTCCAAGTTTATGTGAATTATCTCTCTGAATGTCCTCAGCAACCATTTGAGGAAAGGCTATTACTGTCCCTATTTTGTAGGGGAGGACTCGGAAGCATGAAGAGATTAAGCCACCTGATCAGGTTGATGCAGCTAGGAAAGAGCATAACCGGTGTTCACACTCGGCCTGTCGGACTCCAAAGCCTGTGCCTTAACCTCTATTCTTTGTAAAACATACGTAGTAGATGACTAAATTCAGGGTCAGTTTAAGATGTCCTCTATTGTGGTTCTTCATACAGTTTCTGTGTAAAAAAAATAAACTGGGTAAGGCTTCAGCGAAGGACTTTATATGCGTTGATGGTAAACTTCAAACTCATCAACTATGTCAAAACTCTATTCTCCAAAGTCCACTGACCTCTTTGTCAGGGACAGTGTTTTGTAGCTCTTCTCAGTGACCTATGGACAATTATCCTCTTCCATAATTATGGGACTTCAGCAGCAGCAATCCCTCAACACCCTACACACTACTCAACTAAGAGTCACAAGAGTCCAAAAAATAGGAACAAAATTAAGTTCTCACCATGAGAACACCGGCACATGACTTCAAGAAGAGTATAATTTTCATTTTCGTTTGAACTATGACCCCCATATAAGTTAATACTTTTATATCTTAAGGGAGCAGAGTTTTGTAACATATGATATTTCTCTGATTATGAATTTACCTGTCATTTTCGGATATTCCCAACTGGACAACTATAGAGTGTATGTATGTGTATGTGTCTGTGCAGTATGTATGATATCTACAAAATGTACTTTCTGGACAATGCAGTAAACACCCCCATACCACACGCACTCAAATACTCTGTTGATCCAAGCATGGAGAAATATTATTTGCAAATTTTAAGAAAGTATACTTTTGCAGATTTCTTTTTTCTATGAGGATATTCAATGTATGTGTTGGAACTCCTAATGTCACTTTTGTCATCTATACAATAAAGATAATAAAAGTGATTTAAAAAGAGCATCCACATTTTCCTTATTGAAGATGATGCTTGCTGACTAGTAGTCTCTAAGCAGGCTATGTCCTGGAAAGGGGAATTAACATTACAAACCCATTTTTACAGATGAAGAAAGTTGAATCTCACTACGGTTAAGTCACTGAACTAAATTCACAGATCTGCTAAGTGAGAGAGCCAGGATTTGAACTATTATCTGCCTCTTGTCAAGGCCGATGTTTTTCCTACTATTTCATGCCACTAAGACCTTTCTACAGGGGAAAAATTATAAAAAGTTTCTTCCTAAAGCAATCTTTCTTTCAGTTTTTAGATATTTTATCTCCAGCCTCCTGGTAACCTGGGCTACTTGATTTTGATGGGGCTTGATGCTCCTATACCACCTTGAGCCACTCAGATTCCTGGATGTTGGGCTGTTTACCTTAAAGCGCTGGAGTATCCCCCACATGGACAGTGTCTTTAGCTTGCTCCTACCAATCACCTCGAAGCTTTACTTTGTCGTACACAATTCTAACTTGTAGCCCAATTCCCACCTCTTCTGCTTAGTGTCCAGAGAGCCAACTACAACTCCATTCCAAAAGGGATTTAAAATTTGGAATTTGTTATAGTTGGCTCTCCGGACATTGAGCAGATGAGGAGGTAATTAAAATTTGGAGAGGCGCGCCTGGGTGGCTCAGTTGGTTAAGCGTCCAACTTCGGCTCACTCATGATCTCACGATTTATCACTTCCAGTCCAGCGTCGGGCTCTTTGCTGACAGCTCAGAGCCAGCTTTGGATTCTACGCCTCCCTCTCTCTCTCTGCCCCTCCCCTGCTTGCTCGTGCTTGCTCTCTCTCTCTCTCTCTCAAAAATAAATAAACATTAGGGGCACCTGGGTGGCTCAGTCGGTTAAGCGTCCAACTTCGGCTCAGGTCGTGATCTCGCGGTCTGTGAGTTCGAGCCCCGAGTCGGGCTCTGTGCTGACAGCTCAGAACCTGAAGCCTGCTTCTGATTCTGTGTCTCCCTCTCTCTCTGACCCTCCCCCCATTCATGCTCTGTCTCTCTCTGTCTCAAAAGTAAATAAATGTTAAAAAAAATTAAAAAATAAATAAACATTAATTTTTTTTAATTTATAAAATTTGGAAAAAATTTTTAAGTATCAAAGTTACTTAATTTTGTGTTTCTCATCAAACAGAAAACAATGCTGTGTTAAATCATAATTTTTCTTTTATTGATAATACCTATTTTGGAACAGCACTGCCTGAAACACAAATTTAACTGATGATGCCCTTTGCTGACTAGGTAATATTTTACTTGGTCCGGTTTTAGTAAAATCTCTGTCCAAGAGGAGCTTAGGAAACATATGGCTCTGTTGATCTTATCTTTTGGCAAGAACACAATAAAATATATATGGCCGATTGAACTACAATATAAATGGACACAATCGTGATATTAAATCATTTGCTAAAATGATAAAGACTACTATGCATGTATTTTTGCAAGTACTTTAAGATTCTTTTTGACCTCAGTACTTTTGCCTGGATGCTAATTTGTTGCCTGACAACCTTATCATGTCCTAAGATTTGAAACCATATTCAATTCCCCCCCGGGGTCATGGAAAGCATTTTTGGAAAGTCTTCATGTTGGCTCAGTAGTGAAAGTTTACTGTCAAATAATTTATTATGGATACTAACTTGTGATAATTCACATTTTTTCTTTATATAGAATACAAAACTGGTTATCCCACTCAGTGCTCAATGTATATTGCTTCTTAAGGTAAGGTGCTTTGAAGCAATCCATCTAAGCAAAAATAAACAAGATAAACAGTTCAAAGATAAACTTGGTAATTGGTCTGACTTTTAAGATCTTTGCAAACACTTTATTCTACTAAATTTATGGCAAGCAAAAAGATTATTGACCCCTTTATCATTGTTCCTTTATCATGGAACAACAGTGGCTTCCCATTCCAATTTTATGCACTAAAAAGAAGAAAAAAATGCCTCCATTACTGCTCTTGTTCCTCTGACAAGAAGTCTAACTCTTGGATTCCCCTAACTTCTTATTCTATGTTACATTCTAACCAGGACAATATTTCAGTAGAAATATTCAACAGAACTTTCTGTAATTATGTAAATATACTTTGTAGTAGGGTAGCCACTAGTCACAAGCAATGACTGAGCACTTGAAATATGGCTAGCGCAACTGAAGAACTGAATTCTTTATTTAATTTTTATTAATTTAAATTGTAATAGTTACAATGGTTAGTGGATACTGCACCAGCAAGCACAGACAGAGCATTCAAATAATTTTTAAGCTCTAGTTTCTATTTTGTAGTAGCTGCTCTAACTTTACTTTCTCTTAGAATAATCCTAAATTTATATCAGGTGCTCTCTGAGACTTTTAGAAAAAACTCAACACTTCAGTTAATCAACATTCTATTAGAATTAAGTTCCTCTCCACAAAAGCCTATTTTTAATTATGTTTGTAAACAAGAGTATGAAAAGCCCATTATCTCTGAAAAAAAAAAAAAAACAAACAAAAAACTGTGCACTAATGGACTCCCAGTCTTTTTGAATACTGGAAAGAAACTAACCATATAAAACAAGCATAAAAAGGGATAATTATATTTTCTTATCTAGGAAAGTGCTCTCCTAACTGCTGAAAATAAAATCCTTCTTCAAGGAAAGATATTAATACTTTTGGCCAAATGATAGTATAAGAATTTACAGAATAGACTTCATGTACAAGGAGCTGGTGGCCAATATAAATTATAATATTACAGGAAGTTTTGAGAATGGACATGCTTAATACTACAGAGGTAAGTAAATCAACAAACCTATTAACTTGTGTACTTTATATAGTAGCATGGCTAATTAAAGAGTATTTTAATTTAGTTTTTCATATTTGTGTTTTCTCTTCCTTAGCAAGTGAACTGCTGGAAATTACCTTGGAGTCATTGAAACTGACTCCATCTAGGGTCCAAGGAAGTTCTACTAGAACCCAACTACCCAGCTAAAGAGTGCATAATCAAGCAAATTGTGTTTGTTGGCAGGAAAGGAAAATGGTAGCTGATGTCTACGGGTAACTGCCTAGAGAGGAAAGACCCTGGAAACAGATCTGATGCAGGGTCCCGGTGCTGGCTGACACCTGGGAGGTGAGTTTGAAGGTGACCTGAAAGGGAGGAACGTCGAATACTACAGCTACAGTAGCAAAAGCACAGTCCAGCTTGGCCCTAGGAAGCAGGATCATATTCTGTCAAAAAACACCCTGAACCACCAATAGGCAGGCATTACCAGTTAGGCAATGAAGAAACACCTGTCAGCACCATCTGGCAGTAAAACACAAAGCCATAGACTGATGAGACTGGGGTTTATCTCTACTTGGGTGGGTAAGGAGGAGTGCCCCTACCCTCCTCCACTTTCAACTGTGCCATCAGAATTCTCGAATACTACTCAGAAGTTGATATCTAGTATCTGTGATAATACGATAGATAAGGGCATTTATAATCATTTCAAAACTTGAATAAAATTTGACTATCCTTTTACCCTATGTTTATGAGTAAAAACAATCAAACCTTAAATATTATCTAATGTTAGCCTTAATTTTTGATACTGCTTGGAGATTGTCCAAATATCACATAAGTACCTGTATTACCAGTTTTCAACCATTTTAAGTCCTAGAGATGCCATCTCTTTTGCTTATAAAATATCGTGGATTAACTCATAAACAAATAGCTAGATGATTTGGAATGAAAGTTGTTCAACTTTTAAACCTATCATTTCTTTCATCTTCAAGAGCTAGAAGGCTTCAGAGAGTTAGTAGAAAATAAAGGAACTGCACAGAGTCATGCTTTGAAAATTCCACTCTTCCTTCATAGATATAAAGATACAAGGGTGTTTAGGCAGATAATACTCAGACGCATTTACTCTAACCCAAAAGCCCTTGTCGTGAGTTAAAGTTTTCCTATTTTCTTATTTAACAATATACTAGCCTGAGAGCAATACAGGGATTTATAGCTTTCTTCTTTAGCTTTTCATCAAAAATTGCACCCCAATTTGATAAGTACTCATATAGATTTTTCTTCTTTGTTCCACAGCAACAGTTCTTGAGTTTGTATCACATGCAAAGTTTCCCACACAATGTTGACCAAGACAGACAGTGTCCCTAACCTAATAGAGGCAGATTATAAACAAGCAAGCCATTAAGTGGGTAAGAAGGAAACATTAAAAGGATTACTAGAAATAAAATCAACAGAACACAGTGATGGAGTGGATGGGAAAGCACTTTCTGGAGGAAATTACATTAATACCCTATGCCTGAATGATGAGAAGTCATTCACGCAAAAAATACTTTAGCAATGAGTACTCTAGGCAGAAAGAGCTGTCAATGCCAAGGCCTGAAAGTGAGAAAATCCTTGACTGTTCAAAGAACTTACTGACAGATCACCAACACACCTTGGACAGAATGAGGGAGAGAAAAGGTGGCAGAGGATGACTTTGGGGGAAAAATGGAAATATTATGCAGCGCCCTACGGGCCATGTTAAGGAGTTCAGACTGTACTCAAAATGCACCAGAAGGTCACTGGAGGGTATTAGGAAGGTCAGTGATAAATCTAGATGTGCTAAAAAGAAAATTATGGCTATACTCATGGATATTCTTAGTATCGTATATTTAGCTGGAACACGAATTTAGCACCTGATAAAGATACGAAAGACATTTCTAAAATGGTGAGTATTACGGAAATGTAAAGGCACATTTTTATTTAACGTTATTTTGTACTCTTCCCCCAAAGCAATGTGGAAATCACTGCATCGGTTCATGATTCTATGAAAATATTTTACAAAGCAAAGCAGATTAAGACATTATGTTGTTTTTCAAGTTTAACCCTAAATCCTTTCCCAGTGTTAATTAGAGAATAACAAGCACATACAAGGTGTTGTTTATCTGTTATTTGCAAGCATTACAATTTGCCAAGACCAGCAACTGTTAAAAGATACAAGCCCTTCTTACCGAGACAGCATGAAGTAAAACTACTACATTGCACCTAATAATATTGTTTAATCAAGCAGCCAGTAAGAGTTTCAGAGGAAACACCTAATTTTAATAAAAACTATAAAGTATAAAGTTAACTATCAGCACCAAAAAGTGGAAAGTATTCAGGTGAATTCATGTAGTTTCAGTCACATTCTTGCCTCAGAACTAAACGTGCCCATTTGGATTAATACCTTAGAGCCATTAGCATGTGTGAAAACAACAACATTAGGAAAATGTCATAACTGTAGCACTGTTGAAAGATATTTATCAAAGTAGAAAGTCAGAAGGGCCATTTGTATAAAACACTATTCTCATCTTCATTTTGCATCAGATAAATCAAACACACTATAAATTAGATCCAAAGATGGGCAGATAACCATTTTTTTTTTAATATTCTCTCAAAAATGATGTAGATATGGCTTAAAATGGCTAGCAGGCGTATGTCTGGGACAGACCCCACTTCCCATTCATTTCCACCCTGGTAAGCAGATTCTGAATGTGAATGTGGTCCAACAGAACATCCTGCCTCACTACAGGAGAGCTCGGTGGCTTACATACCTGCGTGTACTCACATGTGTCATTGGCACAGCCAGGGGACCAGGTAGCCAAGCTTTGTGGGTTAGCTGGTGGCTGATGGGCTGGCAAAACTGAGAAGCTGAGAGGGAGTGTGGCCCCACCTGTGTAGACTGGTAATAATTTTTCTCCATGTAGCCTATCAAATTTAAATATGACCTGTGTCCCTTACAACATATTTTCCTAACAATTAAATGAAGCTTCCTAATGTGACTTAATGAAATCAGTCACCTTTAATAAGATAGATGGAGAACCTTGAGTGCAACTTCCCAAACGTGACAAGTCTAATGTGACTAAACCAGGTTAACTGCAGTTCCCAAATCTGGACCCTCATTTTTCACATCTTTTCAAAGTCATTTGGGAGTAGCTCTCGAAAAACATCTGCTTAAAGAAAGTGTATCATACTCACACCCACCTAGAATAAAATTTAACATGAAAACAAAAAGTCTTCATAGATTTATATTTTTCAAACAGATTTTTAGCAACGTATCAATAAGTTACATGTTTTTGAAACACCTGGGTGGTTCAGTCAGTTAAGCATCCGACTTCAGCTCAGGGCATGATCTCACAGTTCATGAGTTCAAATCCCACATAGGCTCTCTGCTGTCAGCACAGAGCCTGATTCTGATCCTCTGCCCCACCTCTCTCTCTGCCTCTCCCCGGCTTGTGCTGGCTCTCTCTCTCTCTCAAAAATAAACATTTTAAAAATCTTTAAAAAATGAAATAAAAAATAAATCACTGAGCAAAATAAAAAGATGCAACCGGTGAGTTCTCTCATCTGAGACAAGTTCATTGCTAAAATGGACATAAAATTACTGGACCTACAATTCCACTGAGTTGCGAGGGTGGACAGAAACACAAGTAAAAGCTCTTGGCAAACTACAGATTGCTTGCTATTCAGATATTAGTTAGGAGCCTAACCCACGTTTTTATGCAAAGAGGAGGTGATAGATACAAATGGATACATCCATTCATTAGTAACGCAGTTAACCAAGTAAATTGTATTACTGTTGCCTACCACAGAGAACTAGTAGGCACTCCATAAATACACAAATACACACTGAAGATCGCAAAACCTCTCTTAAATCTGTGGTTGATTCTTTGATAATTTCCACCATCAAACAAAATATTATGCTACAATGCAATATATAGTAAAACAAAGAGCAACGTTACTAACCTGAATCCACTAACCTCCATCTCTGTCTCTGAAACAATGACTTCTCAAAACCTGATGAGTTATCAAAACCCGGAAGATAGCAAGCAATATGTAGAACCTTCTACCTACACTATAGAAGTATATCCATTGGGGGGGCGCCTAGGTGGCTCAGTCGGTGAAGCGGCCGACTTCGGCTCAGGTCATGATCTCACGGTTCGTGAGTTCGAGCCCCACATCGGGCTGAGCTGACAGCTCAGAGCCTGGAGCCTGTTTCAGATTCTGTGTCTCTCTCTCTCTCTCTGACCCTCCCCCATTCATGCTCTGTCTCTCTCTGTCTCAAAAGTAAATAAACGTTAAAAAAAAATAAAAAAAAAAAGAAGTATATCCATTAGGCACTAAGGAACCACTTTACCATTATGCAAAAATGCTCATAAGAAATTGCTTCTAAACAAGCAATGTAACATTGAACATTTTTAATGGATCTTTAACAAGTACATGCTCTGCTGTAATATGTGTCAAGAAACATTTATAAAGAATAATTTATTCCAGGGGCTCCTGTGTGGCTCAGTCAATTAAGGATCCGACTTCGGCTCAGGTCATGATCTCACAGTTCATAGGTTCCAGCCCTGCATCGGGCTCTGTGCTGACAGCTCAGAGCCTGGAGCCTGCTTTGGATTCTGTGTCTTCTCTCTCTCTCTCTCTCTCTCTCTCTCTCTGCCCCTCCCCTGTTCGTGCTCTCTCTCAAAAATAAATAAACATTAAAAAAAAGAATTAAAAAAAGCATTTATTCCATGAAATATGAAAAATTGGTCATAAAGAATGATTCTAAAAATGAGAAAAAGGTATTTATTTTTACTGTATTAATGCTTGGAATGGACATCTCCAGATTCAAATTAAAGCACAATAACTGTGCGTGTCTATGAAACATACAAATGATTGAATATACCGAACTTAGTTTTAAGTCAAGGAAAATCAATACATATGGGGATGGATCCTCTAAATGAGTTTTAAGTTAGTTGTTGAAAATTGTGAGTGCATTTCCTATATATATCATGTAAGAAACACTGCTTAGGACCCAGGCCAATTGGAAAAACTACCTAGTGCAGCTGAAAGACTAATAAAATAGCAGTCCTTAGTCTCCCTCTAAAAACCTCTAAGCTCCCTTGATCCCCAAGTTACACAGAGGAGGATAATCAAGCTCAAGGAAGTAAGCACAAAAACTATACATATGCTACTAAAATGTTAATACCTTGATGGCAAACATCACTTATTAATATATTTGCCCATGTTGTCTTATATGTATCTTCAAACATACAGAAGAGTTTAAACAATTTTACAGTAAACACCTTTATACATACCACTAGTTGGTACGTATGGTTAACATTTTACCATGTTTGCTTCATCACATATCTTCATTATATACATTTTTACGGGGCGCCTGGGTGGCTCAGTCGGTTAAGCAGCCAACTTCGGCTCAGGTCATGATCTCGCGGTCAGTGAGTTCAAGCCCCGCGTCGGGCTCTGTGCTGACAGCTCAGAGCCTGGAGCCTGTTTCAGATTCTGTGTCTCCCTCTCTCTGACCCTCCCCTGTTCATGCTCTGTCTCTCTCTGTCTCAAAAATAAATAAACGTTAAAAAAAATTTATATACATTTTTACACTCTCAAGCTCACATTGGTAATGAAAGAAAGAAAGCCTGCATCAACTGAGAATTTTCCTCAAGTTCAATGTTCTTTATATCCTCTTGAAAACAGAAACGAAACTCATCCTAAATATTTAGGATTTAGAAAATACTTTTTTTATTTAAAATGTACCATGAGCTAAGGATAACTGTATTTATCAATATATCATGGCCAGAAAATATTTTGGTTTATCAAACTTGTCATCCTAAGAAAATTAAAGCCTTTGAACTCACAGACATCTTTTCTGACTGGCTCTAGGGTTGAACTCTAGTCACACGTAGTTAACCTGATATCCATACTTTCAGATGAAATTCCCTCGGTACCAACTATCCTCAGACTCTCTCCAGAAAACAGGCAAACTAAGCCTTGGACTCACATGAACTACTAACACCAAGTTTAATATAAGTCAAGAAACAATGCTCAGACCCACCACCCACCTTAAGCTCTAGTGCATAATCCAGGATTGGTTGGTTCCACTTCGGTGTTTTTGGGAGCAGGAAGGGTTTGTTCCCACTCCCTAATAAAGAAGCCCTTCACATTTTGGGAAGCTTAATGTTATGAGTGCTTAAATTGTTAAACACAGATGGTAGAGAGAAGTCTAAAATGAGTTGCTGTGATTACAACTAACCAGGAAGTCATTCAGGACCAGCATTGCCGGACCTCATAGGAAGTCAAGTGATGAGAAGGGAGGAACACTTGTGCCCATTAACTCACATTCTGGCCTATGCACACGGGAAAATAAACCATGCCCAACTCTTTAGTTCACCCCAAAAGCTACCAATTATTGAGTGTTTTGTAGGTATAAGGCATTGCTCCAAATGCTTTATATATAATTGTTTTAAATATTCTCATTTTATAAAATAACACAAATGAGAAAACTAGGAGAGGACAGAGTTGAGTAATTTCAGTAAGTGCCAGAAATCAAATTCGGGCATCTTATTTTAGATCCTTTGCTTTTCACTGTTTACTGCACTACTTTTTACTAGATCCTCCCAAAGACGTTGCTAGCCTGATGGGTGAGGTCATGAGTGAAATATTGGGCCAAGTTTTATTATTGGGCAGTGTTTCTTTCTACTAAAGGTAAGATCATGGGCATCATCACTTTTTTTCCACTGTATTGCTCATCTGTGATAAACTCCCCCCACACGGTCCTCCTCTTTGGGTAGGTTCTCTGTCCATCTTCATCCACACAACTAACATAGTTAGTATTTTCAGGTCAGCTCACTGGAGCAGTGATCCAAGTTTTGAGGGTAGTAGGAAACCCACATTTGGCTTTTGGAACTGAAGCACCATAGCATCTAAGAGAAGATCTACTTTTAGGAGAGTTTGGGAGCATTTACTTGCATGCTCTTTTCATAGAGCTAGTTCTTTGTTCCCACTTAGACATTGTTTTGTGTATATTTAGTTTCCCCAGCAAGGAACCCTAAAGGAAAAGAGGAGTGAATAGGAAGATTTCATATAAAAACCCATGCCAAACAATAGATTCAGTAAATGTCTCATAATTGTGTTTTGGTTTTTAGTGAATAGGTTGAAGAAGGCAAGAGATGGGGAAAGGAGCTCACAGCTCCTTCAACAACTTCTTAGGACAATTTGTGCTGCAGAGGCTGTTGATAATGGGGTGGCAGTGGGGGGTGGCAGTGGGAGGTGGCAGCAGCTGTCCTGTGAGTGGGTCATCTCTTAATTGAGTGTTTATAAGTCAGGGCTAGCCATATTGTACAAGTGAGGGCCAGCACACCACCATTATCTGGGTGTGCACTTAGGATATCCAAAAATAAAATAGGAATAAATAAATGAGATAGAAGAATTCCTGAAAAATTTAAATTCCAAATAACTGTGTTAACTTAGAGTCCAACACTAGCTGATGGAAACAAATACACCATATTGGTTCCAGAACCCCAGATACAGAATGTCTTAGTTTAGGCTTCTGCCAGAGTAGAACCTGAAAGAAAGATTCAAGTGCAAGTAGTTAACTTAGCTGATGATGCCAGGAAATACTGGGAGAGAAGTTGGGAAGGGAGATAGGAACCAGAACACAGAAAATAAAGGGCATCTTACTCCAACAGTGGGTAACTAAAGCTTAATCAAATAATCCAGTGAAGAAATGGGCAGAAAACATGAATAGACACTTCTCTAAAGAAGACATCTGGATGGCCAACAGGCACATGAAAAGATGCTCAACGCCACTCCTCATCAGGGAAATACAAATCAAAACCACACTCAGATATCACCTCACACCAGAGTAGCCAAAATGAACAAATCAGGAGACTATAGACGCTGGAGAGGATGTGGAGAAACGGAAACCCTCTTGCACTGTTGGTGGGAATGCAAACTGGTGCAGCTGCTCTGGAAAACAGTGTGGAGGTTCCTCAAAAAATTAAAAATAGACCTACCCTATGACCCAGCAGTAGCACTGCTAGGAATTTACCCAAGGGATACAGGAGTACTGATGCATAGGGGCACTTGTACCCCAATGTTTACAGCAGCACCCTCAACAATAGCCAAATTATGGAAAGAGCCTAAATGTCCATCAACTGATGAATGGATAAAGAAATTGTGGTTTATATACACAAAGGAATACTATGTGGCAATGGGAAAGAATGAAATCTGGTCCTTTGTAGCAACGTGGATGGAACTGGAGAGTGTTATGCTAAGTGAAATAAGCCATACAGAGAAAGACAGATACCATATGTTTTCACCCTTATGTGGATCCTGAGAAACTTAACAGGAACCCATGGGGGAGGGGAAGGAAAAAAAAAGAGAGAGGTTGGAGTGGGAGAGAGCCAAAGCATAAGAGACTCTTAAAAACTGAGAACAAACTGAGGGTTGATGGGGGGTGGGAGGAAGGGGAGGGTGGGTGATGGGTATTGAAGAGGGCATCTTTTGGGATGAGCACTGGGTGTTGTATGGAAACCAATTTGACAATAAATTTCATATATTAAAAAAAAAAGAAATAAAAATGAGATACCAAAAAAAAAAGAAAAGAAAAAAGAAATCTTGCCATTTGCAACTATATGGATGGAACTAGAGGGTATTATGCTAAGCGAAATTAGTCAGAGAAAGACAAATATCATGTGACTTCACTCATATGAGGACTTCAAGATACAAAACAGATGAACATAAGGGAAGCAAAAAGAACATAAAACCAGGGAGGGGGACAAAACAGAAGAGACTCATAAATCTGGAGAACAGAGGGTTACGGGAGGGGAGAGGGGATGGGCTAAATGGGTAAGGGGCACTAAGGAATTTACTCTTGAAATTATTGTTTCACTATATGCTCACTAACTTGGATGTAAATTAAAAATAAATAAATACAATATATTTAAAAAAAAAAAAAAGCTTAGTCCCACTGAGAAGCTCTCAGGCATGATCTCTAGGGCAATGCTTCTCCAATACTGCTGTGCATTAATGAACCACCTGGATATCTTGTTCAAATGCACATTCTGTTTCAGTAGTTCTGGTGTGGGGCCTGAGACTCTGCATTTCTTACACATTTCTGATTAGAATACTGTTACTGTTCCTCAGAACATACTTCGAAGACCTGATGATTTTTTGCTTATTTCTCATAAAAATTGCCCAACTTTGCATATAAAACTGACAGAATTTCTTATGTCGGGTGCTTTTAGAACATATCATTAAATCTGCTTTGCTTCATGTAACTCTTGTCCCAGGCATTTGTGTATTCACTGAATATCATGTCTGGGAGACATCTGGTCAGTCCCCAAGTCGGAAAAAAACAAAAAATGCTGCCACCCTGTCCTCGTGTGATTAAATCAGATGGCTCTGCTCACCAGCAAGTAGCCTGCTGTACAAGACACAAACCAGACAAGTCATTGCACTTCCCGTATCATCCCACTCCCAGCTCATGGCATCCCACTCTGACTCTTCTCTGCTTACACATGTTCTTGCTTCCCACTCCATTCTGGTGCCAACGTGTACTCTGATTTCATGATTAATCTCAAATCTTTGACCCGTGGAAATGAGCAAGTCCCCCCCCCGCCCCCGATTTTGGTGTTCAGCACTTTTTAATGGTATTTTTATGTGCATTTATAGGTTTTTTTTGTCCATGTGGCTACCTCAGGGTAAGCTTTGTAGAATTCTCAGTCTACCCTCTTATAATTACCTGGAACCTCGAAGGAGGCAAGTGGACACAGGTGAACTATTGGTTTAGAATGACTGTGCTATGAGGTGCTTGGGGAGCTCAGTCTGTTAAGAGTCAGACTTCAACTCAGGACATGATCTCACACTTCATGAGTTCGAGCCCCGCGTCGGGCTCTGTGCTAACAGCTCAGAGCCTGGGGCCTGCTTCAGATTCTGTGCCTCCCCCTCTCTCTGCCCCTCCCCCATTCACGCTCTGTCTCTGTCTCTCAAAAATGAACAAACGTAGGGCGCCTGAGTGGCTCAGTCGGTTAAGTCTGACTTCAGCTCAGGTCATGATCTCAGGGTCCGTGAGTTCGAGCCCCACGTCAGGCTCTGTGCTGACAGCACAGAGCCTGGAGCCTGTTTCAGATTCTGTGTCTCCCTCTCTCTGACCCTCCCCTGTTCATGCTCTGTCTCTCCCTGTCTCAAAAATAAATAAAAAAACGTTAAAAAAAAATTTTTAAATAAATAAATAAACGTTAAAAAAATTTAAAAATCAACAAACATTAAAAACTTTAAAAAAATAAAATTAAATTAAAAAATAAAATGACTGTGCTATGTTCAAAAGTATTTATTCATATGGTCAAATGGAGGAAAGTCTCAATCCTTTTAGGAACATAATTTTAAAGAGAAAGTGACAATGATATGATTGGCCATTCAAAACAGGCCACACAATATTATAATATCTGCTTTAAAAAGTTGTATGTGTATGTATACACACACACTAGATATGAACACATAAAAATATAATAATATATGTATTGAAAGGTAAGAGCAAGTCAGTCTATTGATGTATTCCAAGTTTTTTGTATTGCATGTGGTCACATTTTTCCAATATATTTTAGATGAAAAAATTAGTTTCAGTCATTCCTTTATGGAATGGTAAAATCCAGAATTCACGTTAATACCAAAACAGAAAAAAGTATTTAAGAATAAACAGGAATTAAAACTTACTAAACTTTATATCTTAGTAATCATTATCATTGAGAACATAATGACAAGTAATAACCAAACAACAACTAACATGTAATTTTGCCTTCAAAATGCTCAAAATGTGTATCACACCACTCAAGTATCATCCATCCATCTTGGGCCTGTTGTATCTGTTTATTCTTATGAAGATTGTGCAGTCATTACACCTGCTGACATCTAAAATTCACCAATCAGGAAACAGAACATGGTCTAGTTTAGAACCAAGGAGTAGAACCATTAAGCATGGTATACAATATTCACTTTTATCTATTACCAATTCTTCCTGTTAGCACAAATACTGTTTACACTGAGAACATATGTGGTCAGGACCAAAAAGGCAAGTGGCCATATAAACTTTCAGAAGAGGTCTATTTGAGGACCACCTATGATATGATAGAAGAAGCTTTAAAAGAAGTTTTATCCAAGTTCACATCTGAGAGAGAAGTTTCTAGAATCACTGCTCAGCAGAAAAAAAGCCCACCTTATCTAATTCATTCTTAGAGAACTCCAGGTAAAGTGGCTGGGAGACAGCTGTTTGCAGCAGCTTTTTTAAGACACACAGCAGGGGCAGAAATTAGGGGAAGTATCACAGAATGCCACAATTTCAGTACTAGTTTCTTTGTGAACGTGGCCTTCATATTTGTGTCTCCACACGGATTCCAGATTTATATAATATCATTGCCGAATACCTGCTCAATGAATTTCAAAAATTAAAAATTTGGCTAATCAGCAACCAGATGACTCATCAATTTTGTTGAAACCCACAGATAATTGATTCATATTAGCAGTCATGCTTCACATTGGATGATTAATAAATGATGTGACTTTGTTTCAGAAACCTCATGCTCCCTTACGGACCTTTTAACATATCTCAGACATACTAACAAAAAAGAAGTCAGGCAGATTTATGAAAATAAAGCACCATGTAATGAGTCCATCCTTCAAGAAGATCAAAGAATGAATGAAAAGCCTAGATCTATTCTAAGCCTTCTCTAGTGACTTATCTTCATATTTTCTCTTAAGAACACAGATTTTTAATCAGCTTCCAACATCAACAATTTCAAGTAGTTCTCAACACCTGTGAGGATAATCCCAATCAGCACACTAAAAGAAAAATAGTAAATGAAAAATTAGGCTAGATTTAAACTGATAAATTATTTTTGCTCTATAAAGCACTGGTAATCATTGTGAGCAAGGTTTTCAGTAAAATTATTGGAGTAGCCTAACATAGTTGTCTGCAGTTATGAACCTGGACCACACTCTTCTGTTTGATGTCAACTGAAAAACAAACAAAACTCGTCTATGGGGAGAGACGCTGATGAAGCCCTCAATGGCACTTGCAGATGATGCTTTTTCTAACCCCTATCTAAACTTGATTTTAAGTCACAACATCACTGGAGTTGCCCTTCAAATAGCAAGCTTTGTCCATATCAGCATCCCCTTTTCTATTAATTAATACAATCATTTCTCTCATTTTACATGACTTTCCACATCTCAGACTCCCATTCACTACACTCAGATCGTGTCACTTTTGAAATAATTGCCATCTCTTAAGAAGACATGATGTGTTAGAATTTATCTCGAGCTTTTTGCAAGGCAGTGTGAAAATAATGCTGACTAATATGTAAAAGATATGATTTTAGGCAGTAAAATCATATGACATCAATCTTAGACATTTCCATAAACGTAAATATCTCTGCATATATTCAGTAATACTCTTCATCCCTTTCTGCTTCAGAGAACAGAAAAACAAAGTTATTCCAACAGGTCACTAAATATTTATTGCATTTCATTGCCATAATTTCAAAATGTGTGTCCCTGTTACCCTTTTCAGCACAACCTAGCAAACTGTTGACTATGACAAATGCTTTGTTTTAATACACAAAATATTCATGGACCAATAAAGCAGTGTCTCAGGGCTGTCTGAACTGCAAACTGCTGCAGTTGAGTGACAGTAAAACCTACTGAGCTCTGCTTTTCAGTTCAAGTTCACAATTAATTAAATAGAAGTGACGTTTGTACCTATTGGGCTTTCACTGTTCCAGGGGCTTCTGCAGAAAGAATCCCACAAAGCAATAAAATTAGTGGAAAGGAATATCCCGAACTCACTGGCACAAGGAGCAAACATGGGTCAAAAGGTCAAGTTTTCAAAAATAAAACACCTCATTATGGGCATTCAGGAGCTTTGAGATGCCAGGATCATTTTCCCATCTGGGACATTCCAGAAAGAGAATGCCAAGTGCAGGATAATGGGCCAACACTAACTGACCATTCTACTGATAAAAATCACAGGAATCAAAAAGAGAATTGAATTCCACCTACCCCTACACTAATCCAGGTTGAGTTGAGATTCTTAGAAGTATTCTCAGCTCCTATAAGATCCACATCTCCAGTTTATCCATAATGAAGAGTTCTTCAGATAGGACTTGTAGATATGACACCTTTAAACTTTATCTATGTTTTCCAGATTTAGTCAGGTGATGGGGCATTATTTTAAAGAAGCCTAAGGAGTCACACACATTTTGAAAGCTTTAATTTTGAATAATTGTATATATATTATTTTATTTATATTTTTGTATATTGTATATACATATATATTGTATATATATTTTTGAGGAACTTGTCATTAATTTTACAGGACCAAATTTCTTAAGGAGAGACGGAAAAGGTAAAACCACCTTTCATCTTTATAGAAAGACACTTTCTTCGTGAACTGGAAAGGACCAAGCATGCTCCTGGTATAGTAAGCACTCCATAAATTACCTCTTCCCTGACATTCCCTACTCACCAGAGTCGCACACATACAAACTCATGTGCCCAGTATCCTAACGGTTTCTATTTGGAAGTAGAGCACACTAAGTACAAATTCATACATTTTAAATCAAGAACAAAAGCTAATGGGGTGCCTGGGTAGCTCAGTGGGTTAAGTGGCTGACTCTTGATTTCAGCTCAGTTCAGGATCTCGCAGTTCATGAGATCGAGTTCCACATTGGGTTCTGCACTCACGGCATGGAGCCTGCTTGGGATTCTCTCTCCCCCTTTCTGTCCTCCCCCAAAATAAATAAAGAAAAAAAAAGAACAACAATCTAACGAGTTATTTGTAGACTGAACAAAAAAATCAGCGGGGCAGTGTTCAAAATAGGAGCCTATATTGAAGTCAGTTCCATGCGTCTTGCTTTAAATATCTACCGCAGGCCACAAACACTGTGAGAAGAACACATTTTTTCAGTAGTATCAAAAAGATGCTTCACCTCTGGATTAAGTCACGAGTTGGAATAAATGTATTTTATTTCACTGTTGTGAAACGCTGTGCCTGTTAAATTAATTCATCACAAAGGACTACAAACACTCGAAGTAATTGCATGAATGATTTTATAATCTCTGTTGGCAATTGTGTGGTGGCAGGGCTGTGCCCAGAGTTTAGTCTATGAAGATTTATGATGTTACATTTCATTTTTCTCCTCAATGCAAACTCAAAAAACTGTCATTGAGACTAGGGGTTCCTGCTGACACTTCAACCTGAATCTTAAGTCCTTATCAATTAATCGATCAACATCTGAATTTCTAGCTGACTCAATGTGAATGCTCACACAAATCGGACACCCAGGAAATCATTAGTATCCCATTTTCTGTCTTGATAATGCTCACTGAAAATGTTCATGCCTCCTCCCATCTCCGTACCGACTAGAAGGCTACAGTTGAATGGGGATTCTCTTGTCCCACACTACCACACTGGTCTTTTTAATTTTCCCACAGAGCCATGGCTCTCCATAGTTTGCCTAAACTCTATTACTATTATTTATGAGCTGAACAGTCCTTTGTGAACTGGCCTGGGAAACTAAGCCTCATTAGAGACCATTGTTTAAAGTTTCATACAAGGAATTTTCAGAATTACTTGAAGAATTCATTCCATTCTTCAGCTTGCAATCCCTTCTGTGTTTGCAGAAAGAATCTCTTATTCAGGAAAGAAAATGATAGCACCTGCAGGGGTGCTTTTCTTTCCCGCCAGAAAAGCAGGACTTCCTCCAAAAGTCAGATTTCTGTATTATCAACCGCTTACCTATTACTTGCTTCCCTCTTAACCAATCTAATACAGTAAGCAAATTACCCATCATAGTTAAGGACATTTAAAAAAAATGTAGATAGAGGGGCGCCTGGGTGGCTCAGTCAAATGAGCGTCCGACTTCGGCTCAGTTCATGATCTCACAGTTCCTGAGTTCGAGCTCCACATTGGGCTCTGTGCCCACAGCTCAGAGCACCTGGAGCCTGCGTATGCTGTGCCTCCCTCTTTCTCTGCCCCTCTCCCGCTTGCACTCTCTGCAAACGTTGAAAAAAAAATTTAACGTTGAAAAAAATTTTTAAATAAATAAAAATTATAGATAGAGAAAATGATAAAATAGCCCCTCCATAGTTAAGAAATTTCAGAGCGTGGTTTAGATGGAAACTAATCTTGCCATCTATTTGGAATAACACCCTTAGTATCAGTGGAAGAAAAAAATGCTGACCACCAACAACATTCCTGGTAACACACTTATTTGTGCAGAAATTTATATCCACATTGAAGTCGAAATTGACTCTAGGCATCTTGGATTTTATGCTACTTAGTATTTCCAAGACTTACTTATACTGCAGGTAAACCCAATGAAAGAACCAGTTGGGCATAAATAATCCATCCATTTCTGCCCGGATTGATGCACAGCAATCACTGTAGCCCCTCTTCTAGTGGCACTCGTCAAAACGAATCAGAACAAATTAACAAGCTATTGTCTACATGGCCTCTTCGAAACTTCCTACCTCCAAAACTGCAAAAGAGCTAGCTGTCTCCTGGGAGTACAAAAGGACTAGTCAACAAATTTCTAAGACAGATGTAAACACAAACTTTAATCATGCCCTTAGATCCAGGTGTAACTAAAAATATCCTTTCTATTATCTCATTATTCCTTGATTTTGTGACAGCCACTGGGTCCCCACACACCTCTCCTATACTAATGGAATCGATGAAAGCACCACAAAAGATAATGTATTTTATTAAGAGTGGGATTTCTCTCCTGGTACCATCTTTGACCCTTCTAGTAAGTACTCTCTGGATGATTCTCACTATAGCACAGCAGTTTAGCAGGTAAGAATTTCTAAGAAGTTAGAAAAATGAGGTTTAAGTGCAAACCTCAGCATTGAATTCCCAGCTTCTCACTCAGAACCTAACCCCATTTAAAAATAAATATTAGCACAGCACTATTTTGATATTTTCCATTAGTTCCTTTGACATCACACATGAAGAGTCAAACCAAAGCTCACAGCTTCCTCATGACTCTCTTTCCAGGCCAGCTGTAAAAATGAGAAGGCTTAAGGTGATGTGCCCCAAGGACATGAAATCGGAGAATTTCAAATGCCAACTACACCTTCTATTGGCAGCAAGGCAGGTGTTCTCTTTTAGGAGTGCTCTAACTTGCTCCATTACTCTAGCAATGCCCCATGACTCATACCTAATCCTGGATCTCAGAAAACTATTCCACAAGGTCAGGCCAGCAGGTCACTAGAACACAGTCAAGAGTGAGAGAACACCATAGAATCCTTTGCCAACCTATTGGATGGATGAATTCAGAAGATTTCAGAAACAAAACCACCAACTGGTAATGAGATCCAGACCCAAAGCTATACATGGCTATATGGAGGGATTTATTTCCATGAAATAGTATGTTATTTTATCTCCTAAACCACATTCATTTGCAATTCAGAAAATTCACGCTAAGCATAAACAAAAAGGACCAAGCAAAAAGAAATGTATTGCATTACCTTCTTCTGATCTTCTAGCTTGTGACTCACTGGATTCTTCCCATGTCTGCTCATCTCTGAAGAGACATCCATCACAGTGGGTTCTTGCTTTTCAAAATGGAATCTCTTCAAATAGGCAGCAACCTAATCCAAGATGCAATCACCAGGAAAACACCGGCATGCCACATTTCCTATCACACACTGTCTCCGAACTTCCTCAACTCCAAGGAGTGATTAAAAAGTCCATTTATTGAATGGAAAAGATGAATTTTGCAATGTACTCCCAGGACTTTCCAAATCAGCATATCGTTTTTAAATGTTGATGTCTCAAAAAGCAAAATATTCATCCAGGAATTTTAACTCCAACTGCTATCTTTTTCTTTCTTCACAGTTTTCCATTTTAATAAATAATTACACAGTTCCCCTTAACCTGTGATTTAAAAAAAAAGTACACAGTTAATTCTCACCCCCGTCATTTACAGTATAATTAATGAAAAATTACCTAAAATGTGCAATTTAGAAAAACAATGTAGGCGTGGATTATATTTCACATAAAAGCAATAGCTGGTGAAAGGCATTATTCTTTACCCCTCTGGCCTTTAAAATACCAATTACAACCTGACTCAAAGCAGAATATTAAAACTAGGGATTCACAGCACATCAAAGCTAAAAGTCAATAGGGAATACATATACACTCATCAAACATGTGTATATGCTCCATGGATCCACTCATTAATTTCAGTATTCACAGAACTAAAGAATTTAAAACGAGCCCAATATACTTAGACATGATGTTAGACTGACAGTTCTCATAAATAACTTAAATTTCAAAATGAATTTATAAAGTTGTTATTATTACTGTCTTTTAAGATGAGGAGACTGAGATGGTAAGCAAATTTTTTAAGTCTAGTAAGTAGTAACAGCACTAGAATTAGAATTCAGATAACTTTGAACCCAAACCCATTCTTTTTTTTTAATTTTTTAAGTTTTTTTTTATTTTAGAGAGCAAGAGAGAGCATGTGAGTGGGGGCAGAGGAAGACAGAGAGAGAGAGAGAGAGAGAGACAGAGACAGAGACAGAGACAGAGACAGAATCTTAAGCAGGCTCCACACTCAGCAGGGAGTTCAACTTGGGGCTCAATCCCACGACCCTGGGATCATGACCTGGGCTGAACTCAAGAGTCAGACACTCAACCGACTGAGCCAGCCAGATGTCCCACAAAACCCATTCTTTGTCCTAGACATAGATGTCTCAATCATATTATATATTTTGTCCACAAGCATACCATAAATTAGTTTGTCAGGTGCCTTGCTGAATTATGAATGCACAATTTTCTCCTTTAAAAAGTCATATAAGCCAGTGGTTTCCAAACCCTGCTAGAAAATGAAATAATCTGGAAATAATCTTAATTACACAGATTTATTGGGTCCACCCAACATGACTAATGTAGAAGCTATAAAGGAGTGCTTGGAAATGTACATTTTTTTTTATTCATTTCCTTGAAACACTCCTGATGTAGGAAACCACTGAGGAATTGAGACCTCCCACTACTGTAGGGCTTCCCAAACTTGTCTCCATTTTGGAGTCATAGGGAAGCTTCAAAAATTACTGATTCTTATGTCCCATCCCCAAAGACTCTTACTTAGTCTGTATATGGCCTGAGTCTTCAAACCACTGCCCTAATGTATAAAATCCCTTAACATAAGTGACCAACCACTGCCCAAGTACATTACACAAGAGAAAACAGTTATCTTGGGAGGCAGTTCCTTCCATATGGAAGCAGTCTTTAAATTTCTGGCCTTGAAATAAGTCTTCCTAATTTGGAGATCAATTCTGCATTCCTAAATACTTCTGTATATTTGTGGTTATTTATATCCTTGTAGTCATCAATGTACACAAAACATTTTTAATTTCCCCTTGTATCTGACAAGTCTTCAAGTAGCACCTTAGCCAGGTTAACCATCCCTACACCTTCACCAATTCCCCATCACCCTGGTTATTTACTTAAGAGGTTCACTTTTTACATGACTCATTAACTACACTATCAAGAGCTGAGCACCAGGGTTCGGCATGATGTATTCCTTTGAAGAACCTCACTGCCAGGTCCCACAAAACATGCCAGGCCAAGCATAAAATAAATGATAAACTAAATAGATAATGTCTGAAAAATCAGCTCCTGACTGCCTTTTGTACCTTTCCATACAGTTTCCTGTCTAGCCATTTTTTTCCCCAAGTCTTGTTCCTTCCTCAAGTCCTCTGATGTGCTGCAGAGGTACACCTAGTTTATGTACTAATGGGAATGTTACCAGCAAAGAAAACAGCATGGGCCAAGGCTGGGACATGAGAGAACACATGGCCCATATGAGCTCAGAGTAATTCGATGAGGAGTCACTGAAATTTCTTAAGAAGAAATGAAGCATAATAGAATTTGTGGTTTTAAAAGTTCATCTTACCTGCAATATGCAAGATAGATGGGAGGGAACAAAACCTGTGACAGAAAACCTTATAGATACTGCTTCAATCAAATAAAGAGACAGTAGCATCCTGAACTAGTGCAGGAGCTGATGAAATGGAAAGAATGACAAAACTAAGTAATATGATATTTTAAAGGTACAGTTGATGGAAATGGTACCTGATTAGACATGAGTGTGGGTGTGTGATGTAAGGATGTATTATTCCTATTAGCACAGGAAGGATAATATCATGATCTAAAACAGCAAATCCCCCAAGAGAAGCACTTTGGATGGAAGAAGATAAAATGACTTGTAAAGCACACAAAAGATGCTTGCTAAAATCCAGAAAATTGCAAGCCAATCTCACCGATGGACACAGAAGCAAAATTCCTAAAGGAACATGAACTGAATCCAACAATGTACAAGATGGATCATACACCAATTCCAAGTTGGTCCTATGCCAGGAATAAAGATTGGTTTAAGGTTTGAAAATGAATCAGTATAATTCACATTAATGAAATAAGGAAGAAAAATGATATGCCCATCTCTATTGGTGCAGAAATATAATTTGACAAATTAAACACTGATTCATCACGCAAACACACACACACACACACACACACACACACACACACACACACACACCCCATACACACACACCCTTGGCAAAGGAGGACTAGAAAAGGATTTCTATAATCTTCCTTTATCTGATAAAGTGTATTCACAAAATATCTATAGTAAACATCATACTTGTAAAAAATTAAAGACTTTCCATCTGCTCAGGGACAGCACATAAATAACTACCAATGTAAATTCTCTTCAGTATTGTAAATATTGTACTTAAAGTCCTACCATGCAGGATACAAGAAAGTATGAGAGAAAGAGAAAGGGAAGGAGAGGGATACAGGCATGCAGTGAAAGCACTGGAAAGGAAGAAATATAACTTTTATTTGGAAATGTTATGATGATGTATACAGAACATATCAAAGAATCAAGAGTTAAATTACTAGAATTAATAATTGAGTTTGCAAATTTCCTGGATACAAAATCAATGCATAACATCCCTTTATATTCCTTTATAATGGCAACAAATATTCAAAAAGATGAAATTTTAAAAAGATACTATTTACAGTGGCATTAAAAATATCAAATATCTTGGAGTAGATCTCATAAAAGATGGTTGAAAACTTTATAATAAAGCAATAAAACATCAAAAAATCAAAATATAAATGGAGCACTATGCTATATTCATGGACTGTAAGATTTAATACTGCAGAAACGCCAATTCATGCCTAAAAAATTTGTAGACACAGTCCATTACCAAACAAAATTCCCAGTTTTGTTTTTATAACATCAGAAGATGCTTCTAAAATATATATGGGAAAGCAAAATACCAGGAAAATCCAAGACATTATGAAGAACAAGTTTCAACTATCTGCTCTGCCAAATGTTGAGAAATATAAACCAACAGTAAACACAAAGGGATATAACTGATGCAAGGATAGACAAGTTAACCAATGGATTCAGAAGCCCAGAAACAAACTCTTAACACATATGGGTCACTTGATTCAGTGCAAAGGTAGGATTGCAAAGTGAAAGGAAGAAGTTTTCTCAATAGAGTTCTGGCTCAATTAGACATTCATGTGGGTACAAAGTGAAATTTGACCTCTGCTTCACGTCAATAATCAATTCCAGGTGGACTGTACATATACCTGTGACAAGATAATAATGCCTCTGCAAGAATATATTAATGATCTGAAGGAAGAGAAACAAGAGGTCATAAGCACTAAACATAAAGAAAACATGGTAGCTAAGATAATATTAAAATCAAGAACTTTTATTCATCAGATTACACCAATAAGAAAATATAAATGCAACCCAGAGTAGGAAAAGGTACTTGTTATACATATAACTACATATAAAAACATTTAAAAATTAAGAAAAGACAAAAAAAACCAGACAAAAATATTTGAATAGGTGCTCCAAAAAGAAAAGTAACAGACATGGAGAACAGATTAGTGGCAGGGAGAAGGATGGGGAGAAGGATGTGTGATGTGAGGAAGCCCTATATTAATAGAATAATTCTATTTTGATTGTGGAGGTGGTTACATGAATCTATACATGCAATAAATTTATATACACACACAAAAGAGTGCAAAGCTGGTGAAATATGAATACGTTCTTATAATTGTACCAGTGTCAATTTACTGGCTTTGATACATACTATAGTTACACACAGTGTTATCAACTGGAGAAACTAGGTACAGAAATAAAACTTCCCTGTACTTTTCCCCCCACTTCTTATGAATTTGAAATTATTTAAAAATAAAAAGTGAGAAGAAAAGAGGATGCACAAATGCCAACAAGCATGAAAAAGTAAACACCCTCATTTATATTAGGAAAATGCTAGTGTAAACCAAGGTTTATGATTTTCAAAAATGGCAATACCCTCAACAAAGGTTTAGAAGAAACATACCTCAACGTAATAAAGGCCGTATATGAAAAACCCACAGCTAATGTATGTCATACTGAATGGTGAAAAACTTAAAGGTTTCCTCCTAAGACTAGGAACAAGACACTCTCACCACTTTTATTCAACATAGTACTGGAATTCCGAGCCACAGCAGTAAGACAAAAAAAAAGAAATAAAAGACATCTGAATTATCACAAAGAAGTAAAACTTTCACTATTTGCAATTGGCATGATACTAAATACAGAAAAACCTAACAATACCAACAACAAAAAACTATCAGAACTGATAAATGGATTGAGTAAGGTCCAGGATACAAAATCAATATACATAAATTCATTGCATTTCTATACGCCAATAATGAAACAACAGAAATAGAAATTAAGAAAACAACCCCATTTACAATGGCACCAAAAATAATAAAATACCTAGGAATAAACTTAACCAAGGAGGTGAAAGACCTGTACTCTGAAAACTATAAAACACTGATGATGTAAGAAATTGAGGATCACACAAATGAAAGATATTCCATGCTCATGGATTAGGAGAACAGATATTGTTAAAATGGTAACAGTACCCAAAGCAATCTACACATTTCATGCAATCCCTATCAAAATATCAATAGCATTTTTCACATAACTAGAACAGGTAACACTAAAATTTGTTTGGAACCACAAAAGACTCAAATAAACAAAACAATGTTGAAAAAGAAAAACAAAGCTGAAAGTATCACAATTTCAAGATAAACTACAAAGCTGTAGCTATCAAAACAGTATAGTACTGGCACATAAAAGAGACACACACATGAACAGAACCCAGAAACACCCCGTGATTCTATGATCAATTAACCTTCAACAAAAAAAGGTAAGAAAATGCAATAGGGAAAAAAGTCTCTTCAACAAATCGTGTTGGTAAAACTGGACAGCTACACGGAAAAGAGTGAAACCGGACCACTTTCTCTCACCATACCCAAACATAAAGTCAAAATGAATCAAAGACCTAAATTTGAGACCTGAAACCATAAAATCCTAGAAGAGAACACAGGCAGTAATTTCGCTGACATCGACTGTAGCAACATTTTTCTAGATCCGTCTCCTGAGGCAAGGGAAATAAAAGCAAAAATAAACTATTGGGACCACAACAAAATAAAAATCTCTGTGCAGCCAAGTAAACCATTAACAAAACTAAAAGGCAACCAACTGAATGGGGAAGATATTTGTAAATGACATATCCAATGAAGACCTAGTATCCAAAACACATAAAGACCCACACATCCCAACACTAAAAACAAAAACAAACAAAAACCCACAAATAATCCAATTAAAAATAAGCAGAAGACATAAACAGACATTTCTCCAAAGAAGACTTACAGATGGCCAACAGGCATATGGAAAGATACTCAATATCACTTACCAGCAGGGAAATGCAAATCAAAATTACAATGAGAAATCACCTCACACCTGTCAAAACGGCTAAAACCAAAAACACAACAACAAGCATCAGCAAGGATGTGGGGAAAAAGGAACTTTCATGCATTGTTGGTATGAATGCAAACTGCTGCAGCCACCATGGAAAATAGTATGGAGGTTCCTCAAAAAATTAAAATAGAACTACTATACACTACTGGGTACTTTTTAAAATTTTTTAAAAATCTTTATTTATTTTTGAGAGAGAGAGGGAGAGAGAGCGCGCGCGTGAATGGGGGAGGGGCAGAGAGAGAGAGGGAGACACAGGATCTGAGGCAAGCTCCAGGCTCTGAGCTGTCAGCACATAGCTGAACATGGGGCTCAAACTCACGAACCGTGAGATCATGATCTGAGCTGAAGTCAGACACCCAACCAACTGAGCCACCCAGGCGTCCCAACACCACCGGGTATTTATCCAAAGAATATAAAAATACTAATTCAAAAAGATACATGCACGCTGATGTTTACAGCAGTATTATCTACAATAGCCAAATTATGGAAGTAACCCTAGTGTTCATCAATAGATGAATGGATAAAGAAGAGGTGGGGTGTGTGTGTGTGTGTGTATAAATATTCCATGGTGTCACACACACACACACACACACACACACACACAATGAAACGTTATTTAACCATAAACAATGAAATCTTGCCATTTGCGACAACATGAATGGAGCTAGAGAGTCTAATGCTAAGCGGTATAAGTAAGCCAGAGGAAGACAAATGTCCTATGATTTCATTCTTAGGGGGAATTTAAGAAACAAACAAAGGAAAAAAGAGAGAGAGACAAACCATGGAACAGACTCTTAACTATAGAAAACAAACTGATGGTTACCAAAGGGGAGGTGGGGGAGGGAATGGGTGAAATAGGTGAAAGGGATTAAGAGTACACTTATCATGATGAGCACTGAGTCATATATTGAATTGTTGTATCACTACATTGTACACCTGAAACTAATATAACATCATATGTTAATTATACTGGAATTGAAACTCAAAACTTAGAAAAAATGTTTTAAAATGACAATACCAACTACTGGCAAAGACATGGAAAAACAAGAACATAAATATGCTGGCCAAAATATAAATTTGTACAGTAATTTCACACACACACACTCAAAAATGGTAACAATTTTTTTTTAACCAGAAATTGTTAATTGTAAATCTAACAAGTTTGAAGATACACATACAGTATGGCCCAGCAGTAATACTCCTAGACCTGTAGTTTTCAAAATTGTACACATAGTACATGAAGAGAAATGTGCAGGACAGTTCCTTCAGAATAGCCAAAAATATGGAAAGAATACAAAAGTCCAACATTACAATGGGTAAGTAACTTGTGGCACTTTTATACAAGGGATAAACATACATTAAATAAAATGAGAAAACTAGAGACACATCATTATAAATACCAAAAATTTTAAGAATTCAAAGTCCAAAAGAATATATACTGCATGATTCCATTCATAGAAGTTCAAAAAATTCGTAAAACTCAACTATGGGGTTAGAAGTCAGGATAGTGGTTACCTTTGGTGAGGGGGATAAAAAGGGTTTTGACTGGAATTTAACTGGAGTTGCTATTAGTGTTCCATTTTGTGGCTTGAGGGTGCACTACATGGATGCTACCTTTGTAACAATTCAGTGAGCTGTAAATTTACATTCTGTGCAGTTTTCTTGATGTCTAGTATGTTTTGGGAGAAAAAAGTACACTAAGAAAAAAATTCAGATACATCCTGTCTTTAGTATTCCCTTTAACGGTGCTCCCAATAAGGAACAAATAAGTATCCTAGACTCATGAAACCTGTTATTAGTGGGCATCATTATTTTTTAAGGTTATGACCAACTGTTTGATTATGGCATAGAATTTTGCCTGAGAACAATGTCAACCTTACAAATACATGGTCTATCAAGTGTCAGGAAATGTATGCATCTCTAGACTTCCAACATATCTCCCATTTTCCTTAATGAGTTATTATAGCCTATTGACCATAGTTGTTATGCACATTTCTTGAAATTGATATGAAATAATATTGCCAAAGCATCACGAATGATCTACATTATTCAAGTTTATCCACCTTAGCTAATATCTTCCCTTATAACACTAAAGACATATGAAAGACACAAAGCACTGAGTGCCTAATATGCACTCAGCACAGTCAACTTTCAAATTCATCCCTTGTCTTTATGGAAATTACAGTTTAGTAAGGAGTCAGGTATAAATAAAACTAATGAGTATCAGCATACTCTTCAATTTAGTCCAACATCAACACTTTAGAATACTGATGATTTCATATCAAGGATAAAAATCAGTTTCATGTGGATAGAATTAATTAATGGAATACTGTACAAATAAAAATTAATTTGAATATGGCTTTGATTCATTTTAAATGCATAAAGAATATAATATGACCTCTTACTTTTGTGGAATAAAAAACATTTATTAAAAATTCTAAAGGAGTGGAGAGATAAAGAGTGAATTTATGTATATTAAAATGATTCAAAAAGGTTATTCTCTTATATGAAGTTAATGGTCAATATATCATACTAATTCTTTGCCATTCTTACTCAATATAACTCAGTGGTTGGATTCAGTAGTGAAATCAAGTCTCTTAATGCCTAAATATAAATAGTTTTATTTTTCTAGAGAACTTACAGGGTTTCTGTATTGTCCGGAGCAACCGATGTATGTTCCCTGCAGCTGACGAGACAAAGAAGTCCAGTACCTAAGCGAGGTAAAGGGACCTGTGGCAGCAGGCTAGAATAATCATCTGAGAAGTAAACCACAGTCTTCTCTGATTGTAGATCTAAGATGTACAAATCTTAGAGACAAGATATGGAATTTGTGGTAGGAATGTTTGCCTGAATCTTTTTATAAAAGGGGCTCTGCTTGAAAGAATAATTTGCCAAGTGAGTGATTCCTCCAGGAGGCAGCTCTAGGCACCACTGGGGAAAGAAACTGAGGAGAGATGTGATTACTCAGGTCAAGGCAGGGAAGATCAAAGATACCCTACAGTGAAATCTCCAAATATCTCAAGCAAATAACAATGAGTCAGTTTAAATATCCCCCCAGCCTAGAGAATGAAGCCACCTTACCACAGGATCAGCCAATAAGAAAATGTCTCTCTGTACCTCTCCTCTTCCCCATTTCCTACAGAGACCTTATTGCGCCTGGAGGTGATGAACAAAGGTCCTTTCCAAACAGCAGGAATGTAGTATTAAGAAGCACTTGTAGTCAGTCTTGGTTTGGGTCAAGAGGAAAAAGCTTTTGAAGAAACATATGTTTATAAATATATTGGAATAAATAGTGTAAATTGTAAAGTGAAGTTTTGTGACATAAAGTGATAAGAAACAACTGAAATTTGCATCCAAGGACAGAAAAGCAATCGATTCTGCTAAGGAGTCTGAAGACATAGGAGAGGAGTTTGGAACAGAGATGTAGATTTAGGAATCACTGGTCTACAGAGGAGATGATGCATACACGTTACAGTAATAATAAGCACCAAGGAAAGAACTCCAGGGAGAGGATCCAAATTGCCAAATACTGCCAAAATTAACCCCAATCACACCACTTAATTAAAATCTTCAATGCTTCCCTACCATCTAAAGCCAAAAAATAATAATAAAAATAAAAATTCCTTAGCATGTCATTCAAAACTTTTCCCATCATGATCCCTTTTATTTTTTTTTTTTTTTTTTTTTTTTTTATATGTAAGTTATTTTAGAATCGAACTCCTGATTTCAGCTCAGGTCATGATCCCAGGGTTGTGTGACTGAACCCCTCATCGGGCTCTGCACTGAGCATGTGGCCTGCTTGGGATGCTCTCTCTTTCCCTCTCTGTCCCTCTCCTGCTCTCTCTCTCTCTCTCAAATAAAAATGAAATTGACTTTATAATTTAATATATTAACACTTCTCAGCTTCTACATTTTGTTGTGGTTATATCATAAAACCAGTCCTGAGGACAAAATGCCATTTCATACCTTTAGCACTAACATATCTATACATGCTACACAATCCACTTTGTCAGACTTCTACTTATCCTTAAAAATTTGACTCAAGTCTATGTCTTCAGAAGGTTTCACTCTGTGCCCCCAAGTCCACCGCAAACAAGTCAGGCACTTTTTTCCCCAATGTTCTAGGAGGCATTAAATACTTCCCCCTGCTCTCACACATTCCTAATTACTTATCCTCACTAGATTGTCAGCCCCGATATACTTTCTTAGAATCCCCAAGTTATAACACAACACCTGGAAGCTGCTCACCATTCATTAAAGGATTCATGTAATTCTGAAGAAAAAATATGACATGCATACACACATACACATATATTCTAACAATCTCTTATAAACCTAAAAAGGTTATTCCAAAATTGTCTCATCCTATGAAAAAACATATGTATCACTCAGAAGGAAGAGTAAGCCCTTTCTGATTTTAGCCATAGTCTTTTGTACTGAGGTATCACATGCATATAGTAAGTCACAAAAATCTTAATTGTAGAGCATATGATATACTGAGTTAATCACCACCCATATGAAGAAAGAGAAAATTTCCAGAACTCCAAAAGACCCCTTTATTCCTCCCTCCCTTAATAGGTAACAACTACTCTGTTTTATCACTGTGGATTTATTTGGTCTTAAATTATCATATTAAGTGGAATTATACAGCATGTACCTGTACGTTTTTTCCTTTTTTTTTTTTCAACATTAAATCTGGAAGATCCATCTGTGTAATTTTAAGTAGCACTAGGTAACTCATTCTTTTGCTCTATGGAGGGGATGGTTTCCTTACAGATCCCAATTCATGTAACTGACCAAAATAAAGCCCAATTCTACAGGGGGATTTCTAACTATCTTAAGCTCAGTATCCTAATTCAGGATTTCTGGACTCTTCACTTTTACAAATAGAAAAATAAGAAAGTTTGCTTTATTTCACATATTTTTCCCAGGCTCTGTAACCTCTATTCAAGTCCAAGAGAATGAAAAAGAATCAACGGTTCCTGTGCCAGACTACCGATGAAGTAACAAATCACAGATCCAGAAACCATTCAAAAAGGACTAGAAATTGCTTTTGGAATTTTAAGTATTAGAGGTGAATGGTCATTGTTTGCTCTTTAAATTCTGGTATTGAATTGTTACATATTCTTTACGTGGCTAAATCAGTAGATCTAAAGTGTAAAGAAGAGGATCCAGGCCCAAAGAAAAGGATGGATCCTATAACCCTTCAGGGTAAAAAGTTGTTCCAGCAGAAGAAGATGTTGGGGTCAGAAGTTCTCCTTGCTCTTCCACTAATGTGTCCCAGACCAAAGACTCTAGTGTTACATGTACTAAAGGAATCCAGCACTATAAAAATAGAAACCTATTGGAACAATATGACTCACAAAAAATGTTAATTTTTTGATAAACATCAATTCCCATTCATGATTAAAATATAAAAAGAAAATATAAATAGAAAGAAGTAGCTCTAACAGAGAATATCATACTTAATGATGAACTATAAGAAGAATACATATAATGCTATTTATATGAAGTTTAAAATTACTAGGTAGTATTTATAAATACAGATAAATACAGTAAAAGTAATTTCATATATTAAATGATAAACCTCTCCAAGTTGCCTGCAGCAATTTCTTACTCAACACGTCTCTGGAGGCAAGGGAAACAAAAGCAAAAATGAACTATTAGGACCTCATCAAAATAAAAAGCTTCTGCACAGTGAAGGAAACAATCAGCAAAACTGAAAGGCAACTGACAGACTGGGAGAAGGTATCTGCAAACGACATATCAGATAAAGGGTTAGGATCCAAAATCTACAAAGATCTTATCAAACTCAACACCCAAAAAACAAATAATCCAGTGAAGAAATGGGCAAAAGACATAAATAGACACTTCTCCAAGGAAGACATCCAGATGGCCAACTGACAAATGAAAAAATGCTCAACATCACTCATCATCAGGGAAATATAAATCAAAACCACAAGGAGATACCACCTTACACCTGTCAGAATGGCTAACATTAACAACTCAGGCAACAACAGATGTTGGCGAGGATGTGGAGAAAGAGGATCTCTTTTGCACTGCTGGTGGGAATGCAAGCTGGTGCAGCCACTCTGGAAAACAGTATGGAGGTTTCTCAAAAAACTAAAAATAGAACTACCCTACGACTCAGCAATTGCACTACTAGGTATTTATCCAAGGGATACAGGTGTGCTGTTTCGAAGGGACATATGCACCCCCATGTTTATAGCAGCACTATCAACAATAGCCAAAGTATGGAAAGAGCCCAAATGTCCATCAATGGATGAATGGATAAAGATGATGTGGTATATATATATATATATATATATATATATATATATATATATACACAATGGAGTATATTACTCGGCAATCAAAATAATGAAATCTTGCCATTTGCAACTATGTGGATGGAACTGGAGGGTATTATGCTAAGTGAAATTAGTCAGAGAAAGACAAAAATCATACAACTTCACTCATATGAGGACTTTAAGAGAAAAAACAGATGAACATAAGGGAAGGGAAACAAAAATAATATGAAAACAGAGAGGGGGACAAAAAAAAAGACTCATAAATATGGAGAACAAACTGAGGGTTGCTGGAGGGAGGTGGGACGGGGGATGGGCTAAATGGGTAAGGGGCAGTACAGAATCTACTGAAATCATTGCTTCTCTCTATACTAATTTGGATGTAAATTTTAAAAAATAAAAAATAAAGTTAAATTACAAAGTTAAAAAAATAAAGATAAAAAAATAAGATAAAGATGCCTGCTACCATCATTTCAATAAACTGCTATATTATAGGCACTTATTGGCATGGTATGGCAAAAAAACCCAATAAATATAAGGATAAGAAAGGAGGAAAAAGTTTGCATATAATATTGACTACAAAGAGCAATTAAGAAAAATTATTAACAAATCATTTAGACTAAACAAGATTATTATTTATAATGCACCAGCAAAAAAAACAAAAAACAAAAAAACTTTAGATCAGCAACAAAACCAGTGACAGAAAATATAATTTCAAAACAAATTCCATTAGTAAGAAAAACATATGATACAATGTCCTCAGATAAACAAACGAGTAAACTATATTTCGATGTTTACATAGAAAATCATTTTAATTTAAAAACATGCAAACTATATAAATGGAGAGATAATAATGTTAATGTGTAGGAGGATTCAATATCTTAAGGATATCAGTTGTCCTCCAATTATTCCATAAGTTTATTTCAGTTCCCAACCTAAATGTCAATATATAACTTTATTATGTAACTTAAAAGCTGATGTTAACTTCATATGCAAGGACAAAGGGGTAAGACTAGCCAAGACAATTTTAAAAAATTGATGCTTTCAAAGATAACAAAATTGATAAAAAAAACAATGACAAAGTAAGGGACAAGGAAAGTGACAAATAAATTACTGAGATAAAATATATAGCTTAGAAATAGATATGCCCACAAATATTAACATGCAATTCAATAAAAAAGACTTGACAATTTTAAAAATGATTTTGGAACAATTGGTTATGCACATAAGGAAAAATAAAGCTAGCATAAAAAATTTCTTGTATAATATATAAAAAATATAAACTCTAATAAAGAGGGTGATAAAATTGACTAAAGCCATCTATACAACAAAAAGTGGACATAGAAGAGAAAGGCCAGGGATTGGGAAAATATATTTACAACACATATGTATACGTATGTGTGTGTGTGTAGAAATGAAAACCAAAATTCTTACTAAAAAACTAAAAATCAAAAAGACAGCCAACTTAATAGAAAACAGAACAAAGTATATGAATAGACATTCCCTACAAGAGGAAATATGGATGGCCAATACGCATGAGAAACAGAAAGTGAGAAAATACAATTTTTTTAAAAAGATGCTATGTCCCCCATCACAGACGGTTAAAATTTTTTAAATCTTACCAACAGCAACTGATGGAAAAGATGTGATGATTCTAAAACTTACATGAATTGATGGTGGGTAGGTACCTGGTGTGCTGGTTTAGTGCAAGCATTGTAGTGAGTAATGTGGCAAAATCTAATAAAATTCAACTATGCATCAATTGAATTCCTAGGGAGAAACCCATTCACTAAAAGATCTGTATGAGAATGTTCATTACAGCATCCTTGGCATTGATAATAAATTAAAAATAAACTTAATATCCAGAACCAGAAATTTAGATAAATTATGGCATATAATTGTATAAGGACATAGTTTGTAGCTTTTAAAATGAATGAACCAAAGCTCTACATATCCACATAGACAAATCTTGGTAGCATACTTATGCATCAAGTAGGGAAATTATGCAGGAATAGAGTGTGATACCATTTATAAGAAAGTGAAAACATATAAAGCAATACTAAATACCACTTAGAAATACATGCAAGTATGGTAAAAGCATAAAAACATGTTAAAAGTAATGAAGCCAAAATTAGAGCATCAGGTTTTTTCCTGAGGTGAAGACATGGAAATGAGGTTGGGGAGGATTACAAAGGAAGCTTTAATAATGATGCAGTATTCCACGTACTTAAAAAAAAGTGTCTAAAGCAATATGTTAAAATGAAGTAAAGCTGGATGTTGAGTACACAAGAGTTAATCATTATTATTCACTTTGGTTTTCCTAACACTGAAAACAGTTCACAATAAAAACAAGAAATGTTTTTTTTTTAAAAAAGGCATTATTAAAGTATTTATTTATAATAGATAAATCGATCAACCAAACAAGTAACTATGGGACTATAGCCAGTAAGTTTCTGCAGAGCTATGACCTCCTCATACGTGGCATCTGACAATGTGGTCGGGGACAAGGGGTTCCTTTTGGTTGTCCCAAGAGTGCTGCTGGCATTTATTGGGAGGAAGGGGAAGAATGATAAATGCTTTACAATGCATTGGTACAATCCAGAGCAAAGAAAAATTGTCCCTACGTCTCCTGTGGACGGTTACCGTCACCATACCAAGTGACCCTGGAACATGACTGACTTGACCACAGTGTCAGCTCAAGTCCCTTCTCATGAAAAGATGGCCTCCTTCCTTGGTATGCTGGCTTTAATAACATTTTTTTTTCTTTTCCCAGAGCTTCCTAGGTGTCAGAGATTGTTCCTGGACCAGAGAGAGAAAAGATGTGTGAGGTTCTGCCCTAGTCCCAACCCCTAAGCTGAATTCCCAGTTCATCCCCTCAGCCGAGGACCCCATCACATTAACCCCATGAAATCTTTAGGCTCACTTGATTCAGCTACACACAGTTAAACAGACTTGGTGCTACTGGTTGTCCCATAAATGCCCCCAACAAATAAATGAATCCCTTTTTGTGGCATCATAGCGAAACCGGCAACCAGAAAGTCAACACTAATAGAACATAAATTTTGTGGGTTAGTTTTCAGAAAACTGCAACCCAATTATGTAAGACAAAACAAGCTTCTCTCTCGTGTACCAAGTATTCGGGGAAAGTATTTAAAGAAACATAACTGCCTTGCATCCTTCACAAATGAAGTTCTTGTAAAATTCCATCTTTCTCACTTGAAATATGCAGAACAAATAAAAACAGCAGGGGAAAACATTATGTTCCTTGCAACATGGCTTCTCTGCTTCATTTCTGTACTGGAAATGGTAGGTTATTTGCTTTATCAGATGAGTTGGCTCTGTAGCCCACTTTAAAAGAACATACATGGGTTTTCAGCAGCAGGAAGTTTGGACTTGATTAGTTCAAGATAAAAGTACACAAGGAGGGTTGAATATCATTCTGAGCCAATAAGTGTATGTGTAATGGAGATGGAACAGTACAAAACATTCATATTCTTAGGTACTAATGATAAATAGGAAAAAAGCTTGCATCTTTTAGCTAAATTGTTTATTGTCTGCACACTCAAAGTAGTAATTCAAGGCCAAGTGACAGGAAATTACAGTTTCCTGGCTGACATCAATTCGATCTTCAGTAATAGTTCTGAAATGGGAGTTTCTAAGCCTTGAAGAGAAAGGAAACACACACACACACACACACACACACACACACACACACACACGCAATAATTCAGGTCATAACCCATATGATATGGCACACATTATGTGCATAAAATGATGTATGCTTAAAAATCCAGTGCCTTATTTTATAATTTTAAGCAAGCTTTTTATTTAATCAGGTTCTTACATTTAGTCTGTACATGGACTCAGTTATTTACAGAATACAGGCTCGCCCAAGGGAGATGTGAAACAATGGCTGTTTCTGGTTACAACAGCAAATAGACAATCATTTTTTCTAGGTAATCATAAAAGTAAACATACTGAGAATTGGTGAGCTAAAAAAAAGTTTTAATTTTTTTTTCCAGTTTTCTTCTTGTGGAAGGTAGTTACCTACATAATTCCCCCTAGGCAAAAGGAGCATTCCTCATCTTTCCCACCCATGCCCATTCCATCGTATACATAATTACCTCAAACTATCTTGAGAGCAAAGACTGCTAACTGTCATCCAAGATCCACTCTCTATTTATCCTCAAGGTTCTAACTGTAGGCAGCATTGTAACTTTCTATGCAGAAATCATAGACTGCCTTAACCAGTTTACTTGGTGCCTAGGTCTTGCCGTTCTATGATGCTATGGTCAATGGAATGCAAGCAGAAATTGCACGTACCAACTTTCAAACACGGACTTGAAAAGGATATTGCTTGTGTAGTGATTTTCTCTCTTTTCCTTCCCATGGGCTACAATGTAATGTTGTACCAGTCAGACAGCTTCAGTCATGTGACAAGGACACCACCCTATGGAAAGGTAGAGCAATGAAGTGGAAGGAATCTGGGTCCCTGGAACAGAACCTCTAACCTGCCCTGGAACACTGACCTACTCTAAATTGTTATGAGAGTGAAAAATAAACATCAATCTTGTTTGAACCACAGTACTTTTGTTACAGCAGATTCTCCTTTACCCTAAATTCAGAAATCTTGGCCTTATAGAGAACATGATAGATTGGACTGTTTTCAGTGAATATTCTCTCATCTCCCCTGTCCAAACACTTAGAATTTGTCCAAGTAACTGACTTTGCTCAAGAGAGAGAGCAAGCGCACACGAAAGAGAGAATTAACACAAGCAGGGGTTTTATGAATTTGCGTGTCACCCTTGCACAGAGGCCATGCTAATCTTTTCTGTATCATTCCAATTTTAGTATAAGTGCTGCCCAAGAGAGCACTGCAAGCAGAGATTTTAAATCAGCTTGCCTTCTTGCCTTCCTATAATCTTCCATGAGAAGAGCATGTCTCAGGTAGCCACTGGCCCGTGAAAAAAGGGGAAATGTAAGGGAGACCCATATCCATGTATCCAACCATGATGCCAAAACCACACGAGCCCAGATGCTTATTTTTCTAAGCTATTGAATTTGGGAGGAAGGGCGTAGGGTGAAGTTGGGCAACATTATTGAAGCAACATGCAATACTGAAAAGAATACTGATGACACAGAAAACAATGTGGACTTCACAAACTGGGAATTAAAAGTTTTCAAAACTTTTATGTGTAACTCATCATGGTTTCAATGCAATTTTCTGATCTTCAGAATAAAAAAGGTACAATATACAATCTTCAAGGACACCTACAACTTTAATATTCTAAGATTTCATACACTGCCTCCTAATTTCTGCCACTTTCTTAGCCAAGGCTATCTTGATCAGTGCATTGCAACTTTTAGGACATTCTCCTTGCTAAGAGGTGTTCTGAGCCCTCCCTGATTTCAGATCATTAAAACCAGATTTGTTACCATTTTATAGCCCAATGGTCTACACTTCAATTTCTATAATATCCTATCTTTGGACACTAGTGCAACACAAAGGAACAGATGCTATCTTATTAAATATCACAAACTGCATGTTAACTAGAGAATCAAAAGTCTACCCAGCCTATAAAACTGTGGAAATTTTCTATTAGAGGGTCCAATGGAATATTTTGAACAGAGTTATCGAAGAAAGACCAGCACTCAATGGAGAGTCACTCCTTTATGTGATGAGATTTATAAAAGGATGGGAGAGAAACCCTTTAGTGAACAGTCAGTAGTATTTGGTGTCTAGTAAAACCACTTCTTTGTACATATTTTTTCTTGATAACAGCAGAAAATTTTTGTAGCTCACTATTCGCAGTTGTAGAATCTCTACATTCACAGCAGTTTCTTCTCCTGTGATTACAGGAAGACCACATTTCACAGTCACAGGGCTGGGAATACATTGCTTAGTTTTCACCGATGCACAAGTGAGGTTTCACCTCTGGAAGCAGACAGTCCAAGATGAGTGTGAGTTCTGATCACTCTTTCCCATCCGTGCAATTGACACGGGAAGAGTTTGAATCCCTCAGTTTACAGTTGAAGAACAGTCAACAAGGAAAGTGGCCTGACGCATATCAGACGATGATACAAGTGAGGAAAAACAAACAGACAAACAAACAAACACCTGTGTTTTGTTAAGCCATTTGGAATTTCTGATCACCACATTATCTTGACAGATACAAGAAGGATACCTTGGCTCCATCATCCCATAGCACCACACACTACTCCGCTTCTCTACTGGAATGTCATCACCACACGTTGAAAACCTATCTGTTTTGTTTTCGCATACATCAGTGAAATGTTGTTGAACTGGTAACGTCTGAATAAAGAAAACACAATAAAAGTTTCGGCGCCTGCTGGCATATACAACATGCCACTGCACAAAGCAGTCAATAAACTGTATGTTTTATGCAGTTCATCAATTTTCTTTTTAACTTTATTTATTTATTTTGAGAGAGTGCAAGTGGGGGGGAGGGGCCAAGAGAGAGGGAGAGGGAGAATCCCAAGCAGACTCCACACAGCACGGACCCGATGTGAGTCTCTAACCCACAAACTGCGAGATGGTAGCCTGAGCCAAAACCATGAATCGGACGCTTAACCAAATGAGCCTCCCAGGCACCCCGATTTTCAAACGACTTGTCGATTTTCAAATGGTCTAGTTTTACGTTGACTTCTAATCTCATTATGAAATAGCTTTCGATAAACTCTAATAATTCATTTTAATATGCTTATAAACGTTAGGTCTCAAGTCATAAAAAACACACGAAGATACATTCTTTTGTGTACAAACATTCATGATCCATTGAAAACGAATATTTTGAGAAACATGAAATATCATCAAATAAGTATATTCACAATCACTGCAGTACCTCTCTGGACAATGAGTCACTTAAGAAACAGTTAACACTACCTTATTTTCACTCTTCGGGAGTAAGTTATCTTAGCACATAGTTTAACGAATGATTGTGGAAATAAGGAAACGGGAAGGGAGAGAGAAAGAATACATTATCCAACAAAAGAAATTTAATAGTTATTTCTTTTGTAAAGGCCTATGCTACGCTTGTGTTTCTGAAAATATGGCTCTTCATGTAATAGGTCAAGATAATGAACAAGAAAGACTACCTGATAAAGGGGAAACAGAGTGTTTAAAAACTTTTGAATCACCATAATTCATCCACATGATACAGAATTTATATTTTAGAAATTAGAATTATACTGGACTTAATTTTTCTTTAATACTTTTAAAAAAGATTTCAGAGCAAACCAACAGTATAAAAAGTATGTTAGTAAGAACTAGCTGCTTCCAAGCACTTCAGCTACATGTAATCTGTTTACAAGTAATAAATGTGTTGATTACAAATGGTTCTTGTTATTCATAAAAGCAAGTCAGGTATTTCTTCATTCAATGAATGTGCACTGAGCACCTACTAAATGCCAGGAATTAACTTCACTTTATAAAGGCACAATAAAATGAAACGTTCTCAAATGTATTCTAGAAAAAAATAGTTGAAAATGGTGAAATTAATTCTGATCCCGATTATCTGCATTAGTAACATTTTGGTAAAACCAGGGTAGTTTCAAATGAGAAGAAACCAAGGGAAAGTGTCCATGAAGACTGACAGACCTACAGCTTAAAGAAAGAAAAAGGACATTAACAAGGCTTGTAAAATGACAGCCTACCTGACCCAAAAGTTAAGTATTAGAGAGTGTGTGTTGAGGGTGTGGGGATGTCAGGAAGGGTGCTATGGTTTTATTTTCTTGGTCTTTTTTTAATTGTCACTAGGCAAACCATGCATTTTCAATTTTCCATAAGCCGGCTTATGCCACTTGCTATTGTCTTAAAACTAGTCATCCACACATTGATTATAATTACTTATTCTCTAAACATGATTGATGCACTTGACATTGCAACCCCTGACACAGAGAGCTAGAGAAAAGGAAAAAAGTTTCCAGTACAGGGACAGGGGCAGAAGGAATTATTTATTTGGACATCAGTGGTGAACCTGTATTAACTTATGAATAAATTTATATCTACCACTCATTAAAAAACGAAGCCATCACTTTCCTCATTAAATGGCATGGGTTTAACCCTGACAGTCACATTGTAGAGAGCAACTAGCATGATACAATATTTAAACAAAACAAAACAAAAAAAGAACAACCAAAACCAGGTGACCTTGATGCTATTCTCTGGAGGAAAACACTGGTTCCAATGAGTAGTATATCTAATTGCAAACAAGAAACACTGCAGAAATATCTGCCTAGTTCTGTAAAAATATGAACACACATTCTACTTACATAAATGATTTCAGCAACATTAGCTTACATGGCAGAGTACCATTTTGATTAAAAAATGGTTATATTAAGGTACTACATACATTTTCTTTTGCTGGCCTTTCATAAAGGCAATTTCTCACTCAATTTGTTTAGCAATACTACACAAAATCTCTTTAGCTTGTCAATAAACATAATTCTGTGATTTGCTTCTAAGGACTAGTTAGTGTTCTTCCAGGACCTAAAAACACATAGTGAGCTCAAAGGAAGAAACATAAATTCTGACTGAAACTGTGCTTCAATGGTGATCCTATAGAAGAATATGCACTGTTGCCGCCAGTGGATGAGTTATTTTTCAGCCTTAAGTTCTCCTTTCAAATGGAATGGAGATTATAATAGTTCAAACATACAGCATTTTCTATAAGCCATGCTTTGTACCAGAATCATTACCATCTCACTGAAACCTGCGAATTTGAGATTTTCATTCTCTCCATTTCACAGAGAAGGAAACTGAGGTCTACCAAAGGTCATCTGTTTAGTACACGGTACAAACAGGCAGCTTGATTCTGAATTAAAAGTGTGCTTTTATGAAATCGGAGAAGATATGTGAAAATGAAACACCCAATAAAGGATTAGTACCCAAAATATATAAAGAACTTCCAAAACTCAACGTCCAAAAAACAAATAATCCAATTAAAATGGGAAGAAGACATGAGATACACCTACAAAATATTACCTCGCACCTGTCAGAATGGCTAAAATCAACAATATAAGAAACAGGAGATGTTGGTGAGGACGTGAAAAAAGGGAAACCCTCTTGCACTGTTGTTGGGAATGCAAACTTGTACAGCTGCTCTGGAAGAAAAGTATGGAAGTATGGAAGTTCCTCAAAAAGTTAAAAATATAACTAACCTATGATCCAGCAACCGCACTACTAGGTATTTACCCAGTAATACTAATTACTAATGCTAATTAGTAATACTAATTCAAAGTGATACATACACCCTGATGTTCAGAGCAGCATTATCTACAATAGCCAAATTATGCAAACAGCCCAATGTCCATCAACTGATGAATGAATAAAGAAGAGATATATACATACACACACACACACACACACACACACACACAAAATGGGATATTAGCCATAAAAGAGTGTAATCTTGTCATTTGCAATGATGTGGATGTAGCTAGAGAGTATTATGCTAAGCGAAATAGAGAAAGACAAATACCATATGATTTCACTCATATGTGGAATATAAGAAACAAGTGAGCAAAAAAAAAAAAAAAAAAAAAAAAAAAAAA
>NW_024412413.1:41385607-41403860 GCF_014898765.1 Herpailurus yagouaroundi
TTTTTTTTTTTTTTTTGTTTTTTTTTTTTTTAAAATAAATATTTAAAAAAAAAAATAATTTTTTTTAATTATTTTTTTAATTTAAAAAAAAAATTAAAAAAAAAAAAAAAAAAAAAAAAAAAAAGAGAGAGGCAAACCAAAAACACAGACTCTTAACTACAGAAAGGAAACTGATGGTTAGCAGAAGGGCAGTGGGGAGTGGGGTATGTGAAATAGGTGATAGGGATTAAGGAGTACACTGGTTGTGATGAGAAGTGGGGGCTGTATGGAAGTGTTGAATCACTACACTGTATACCTGAAATTAGTATTACACTGTATGCTAACTGAAATTTGAATAAATTTAATTTTTAATTTAATTTTAATTAACTTAAATTTAAAATTTAAATAAAATTTTAAAAAAGCTTTTAAAATAGTTTACCTTTACTGAATGGTGACAGACAGTAGCTATACTTGTGGTGAATATAGTATAGAGTTGTTGAATCACTATGTATTATGTACAATGAGACTATTCTAACACTGTTTGTCAACTATACTCCCATTAAAAAAAATCTTATGGGTGGCTGGGTGGCTCAGTCAGCTGAGTGTCCAACTCTTGACTTTGGCTCTCAGGTCACGATCCCAGGGTCCTGGATTCCTCTGCGCCGAGTATGGGGCCTGCTTGGGATTCTCTATCTCTCTCCCACTTTTAGTCTCACTTTCAAGCAGACGAAGCATGGAAATATAAGTATGCACACCAACATACATGCACACATATATACATGCATCTATATTTATGTCTGCATTTTTCTAATTACTTATATATTAAAAACCATGAGATCATACTGATAGCTCTGATTCTCACCAAAACCATGGGTTCATATGAGGTGTCTCTTTTCTCTTTTCTATTTTCTTTCTCCAAGAAACCTGGCTCTTATTTATCCACAATATAGTTCTTCACTTACTCAGTTCTAATATACACATGAAGTAGTTTAGAATTTCCAACCCAGATGCCTCTGAGAAATGTCTCAATTAACTGCAGTATAATATTTGAATTATGTTCATTTTTGTCTCAAACCCTGCAGTACATAGCCAAATACTGTTTTCACAATTTACCTAAATCTTTCCTTCCCCATCATCAGTGTAGTGATGTCATTCATCCATAATACACTTATATTCATTTGTTACTCTTTAAACTCCACTTTGGGTTCTCCCCATGTCCTGTTAATTGTAATTTCTTTTTAATTTTTTTTTTCAACGTTTATTTATTTTTGGGACAGAGAGAGACAGAGCATGAACGGGGGAGGGGTAGAGAGAGAGGGAGACACAGAATCGGAAACAGGCTCCAGGCTCTGAGCCATCAGCCCAGAGCCTGACGCGGGGCTCGAACTCACGGACCGCGAGATCGTGACCTGGCTGAAGTCGGACGCTTAACCAACTGCGCCACCCAGGCGCCCCTGTAATTGTTTATCTCAGGGAAGATACATGAAGGATTACCATGTTTCCAAGACTCACAGCTATATAAAATCTATATTAAGAAATGGATCACTCTCATCTCAACCCTGTTTTCACTCATCTTCTGTGGGTAATAATCTCAGTTTCTGCTTTATCCTTTCTAAATTTATTTGGGACAAATAAACAGACACACTATATTTTCTTATACTCCCTATTTCTGATACAAAGAGTTGCATAGTACAGTCTTTTGCACTTTCTTTTCGTTTTTGTTTTGCTTTCTGCAGTTGTATAGTGTTCCACTGGGCAAATATACCATTGCTTACTCAACCATTCTTGCATTTGTCAACATCTGGGTCATTTCCAGTGTTCTCCAATTCTAATTTAAGTTGCACTGAGGAACCTTGTATAGGTATTTCCAAAAAGCTGTAGACGTAGTTACCGGGGAGAGTCCTAAAAGTGCAGTTGCTGGTTCAAAAGGTAGTAGCATATGTAATTTTGCCAAGTATTTCTAAATTCTCACTCAGAAGCATTTTACTGGTTTACAGTCCCATCAGCAATGTTTGAGAGCACCTACTTACAGTCTCACCAATGGGATAGGTCATCACACTTTTTAATTTTCATTCACCTGATGGCTCAGAAATAGTATCCCAGTACTATTTTATTGGCATTTACCAAATTATCAGTGAATCTGAACCCTTTTTCCTATGCCCAAGGGACATTTTTATATATTCTCTCTGCCCCTCCCTCACTCACACACTCTCTCTCTCAGAATAAATAAGTAAAAACCTTTAAAAAACCACAATGAATTAAATCATGTAAGCACTTGTCACCTTTTCCTTATATAATATCTTTCTTATTACCTTAATAGATATATTTTCATGTGTTCATTTAGTATTTGTGTATTAGTCATAAAAGCTAGGAACCATGTTAAATTTGTATGCACTAATCAGTCAATGCTTTGGATGAGCCCAAACTACTGACTCTGATATTATTGGGCCTGAGGAATATCATTTTATCATCTGCTATAATTGGCAGATACAGAAAGACTGCAGTCAGTAAAGTGACGGTGTATCATCTTAATGTGGTGACATAGGCCCCATGGGGCATAACAGCAAGTACAGGTGCCTCACTAGGTTGTGAGTTTCTTGAGAGTAGATGCTGTTGCTTGTTACTCATTTATGTTTCCCATTTTTTTATAATCCCAAACGTGGTTCCTAGAAACACTCAGCAACATCCCAGTATGAAGTTCTTGCATCTGTCATCAAGAGATGTAGTTTGTCTCATTTTCGAGGTTCTTATAATCCCATATATTTGCTCCAATTCCCCTTCCTGAAACTTCCGTAGAACACATGTAAATAAAAGAAAATTACAACAAATCCCTGCCTCCCCAAGGAAACTCAAAGTAATTTTATCAAACAAATGGTATACCTTCCACATCTCTGAAAAGACCTTTTACCAGTACCTGGTCTGAGCAAATTAAGGAGAACTAACTCCAAGATGATTCTTCAGTAAGTAAGCATGCTCAGTTTTCAAAAAAAAAGTAACAAATGTTTTATTGATTCAAATACAATAAAGTAAAGGAGTTCTTTTAGCCAAGTTGGAGAAATAGAAGGTTTTATTCCTCTATTATTCTGGTTTTCAGATTATCATTTAATCTGGAAAGCAATATTTTCCCCTTGGTAAAGGAAAACCAAATTCAGAAAGGAAGATTATTAAAAGGAAAAGGCCTCAGAAACCAAATTCATGGAAATCAAACACAGAATCCTGAAAAGATGTTTTAGAATTCGACCTTGATTAAAAATCAGTCCTTTTGAGAGCTGAGAGAGTAAGATAGCTGCAGAGGAGGACCCTGGGTTCACCTCATCCCTCAAACACAGCTAGATAACTATCAAATCACTCTATACATGAATATCAAATACCCAAGAAATCGACCTGAGGACTCACAGAACAAACTGCACAACTAGAAGGAGAGAAAAGGCCACATCAAAGAAGGTAGAAGGGGAGACTGGTTTGGAGGAGAAATGGATCACAGGTGCTATGGACGGAGGGAAACCCTGGTCAGGGAGAAAGTGTAGGGCACAGGGATACACATAAGGAGAACACTTACCCAACAAGCCATTGGCTGGGAAAGGAGTGGGTCTGATTTTCATGAGATTTTGCAAATAGCAGGGCTCAAAGACTGGAGTTTTAGAGGTCAGCAGGCTTGGTTGGCATAAAGCCCTGAGGACACTGACCTACACCTGCAAAGAAGGTAATAAAACAACCCCAGGGCAGACACTGCAATCTGAGGTTTGCCTAAGGTGCACAAGGAAAGACTGTTGTCTCTTGTATCTGTGAGAGGTGGTTTTTGCAGACACCTCTCCAGGGATAAAGGAGTCAGTGGATGCCATTCCCCACCCCCACCCCCCACTCCTGTATAGGATCAGAGACACCTGATGAGGGAGGCTAACCTGGACACCAACTGTTTAGCCCGTTTTTTTAAAGTTTTTTTTAATGGTTTATTTATTTTTGAGAGAGAGACAGAATGTGAGCAGGGAGAGAGGAAGACACAGAATCTGAAGCAGGCTCCAGGCTCTGAGCTGTCAGCACAGAGCCCAACGCAGAGCTCAAACTCTCGTACCTAGAGATCATGACCTGAGCTGAAGTTGGACACTTCCCCGACTGAGCCACCCAAGCACTACTAGCCTTCTTTGTTCCAAATTCCATGCCCCTGTGCTCTGGCAGGACTGTCCTTCTCAGTCAAACCTGCATCCATTCCAATGCAGCAAGATACTCTCCCAGAAGACCAGCACCGGGACCCCCACACCAGGTCCTAAAGTTTGGAGTATTAAAAGTCAGCAGACCTGGTTGAGACAGAGCCCAAATTGCATTGTGCTGCTCCAGGCAGGGAAGCAACCCAGAGACAGACAGCACGAAAACAGCAATCTGAAAAATGCCTGGGACACACAAATCAACCTGGAAACAATGGCATTGAAAGACACCACTGGACCAGACTTAACAGATATATGCAAAACATCCCAAAGCAGCAGAAAACACATTCATTTCAAGTGCACATGGAACATTCTCCAGAAGAGACAATATACTAGGTCACAAGTCAGGCCTCAACAGGTACAAAAATATTGGTATCATACCATGCATATTTCCTGACCACAACACTATGAAACTTGAAGTCAACCACATGAAAAAATTTGGAAAGACTACAAATACACAGAGTTTAAACAACATCCTCATAAAGAATGAATGGGTCAACCAGGAAATTAAAGAATAAATAATGAAAATGAAAACACAAAGCTCCAAAACCTCTGGGATGGAGGAAAAGCAATCATAAGAGGGAAGTATATAGCAGTACGGGTCTACCTCAAGAAGCAAGAAAAATACCTCCAATATACAACTAACCTTACACCTAACAGAGCTAGACAAACAAAGCCTAAATCCAGCAAAAGAAGGGAAATAATAAAGATGAGAGCAAAATAAATGATATAAAAACTGAAAAAAAAACAGATAAATGAAATAAAGCGCTGGTTCTTTGAAAAAAAAAATAAATAAAATAAAATAAAATAAAATAAAATAAAATAAAATAAAATAAAATAAAATAAAATAAAATAAAAAATAAAATAAAATAAAATAAAATAAAATAAAAAATAAAATAAAATAAAATAAAATAAAATAAAAAATAAAATAAAATAAAATAAAATAAAATAAAATAGGTAAACTCCTAACCAGACTTATCAAAAAGAAAAGAGAAAGGACCCAAATAAATAAAATCACAGATGAGAGAGGAGAAATAACTACCAATACCACAGTAACACAAACAATTGTAAAAGAATATTATGAAATATTATATGCCACCAAACTTGCAATCTGAAAGAAAGAGAAATTCCTAGAAACATAAACTACCAAAACTGAAACAGAAATAAATAAAAAACTTGAACAGTTCAATAACCAGCAAAGAAATTGAATCAGTAATCAAAAATCTCCCAGCAAACAAAAGTCCAGGGCCAGATGGCTTCACAGGGGAATTCTACCAAACAATAAAAGAAGAGTTAATACCTATTCTTCTTAAATTATTCCAAAAAAATAGAAATGGAAGGAGAATTTCCAAACTCAAAGAGGCCAGCATTATGCTGATTCAAAAACTAGATAAAGACTCCATTAAAAAAGAGAACTACAGGCCAATATCCCTGATGAACACAGACGTAAAAATTCTCAACAACAGTACATTAAAAGAATCACTCACCATGATCAAGTGGAATTTTTTCTGGGCTGCAAAAGTAGTTCAATATTCACAAATCAATCAATGTGATATACCACGTTAATAAAAGAAAGGATAAGAGCCACATGATCCTCTCAATAGATGCAGAAAAAAACATTTGACAAAGTATAATACCCATTCATAATGAAAACCCTCAAGAAAATAGAGCCAGAGAGAATATACCTCAACATAATAGAGGTCATATAGGAAAACCCACAGCCAGGAATCAGGAATAAGACAGGGATGTCCATTCTCACCACTTTTATTCAACATAGTACTGGAAGTCCTAACCTCAGCAATCAGACAACAAAAAGAAATTAAAAGCATCCAAATCAGCAAGGAGAAGTCAAACTTTCACTATTTGCATATAACATGCTGCTCTACAGAAAACCCAAAAGACTCCACCAAAAAATTGCTAGAATTGATATACAAATCCAGTAAAGTTGCAGGATAAAAATCAACGTACAGAAATCTGTTGCATTTTTATACATCAATAATGAAGCAGTAAAAAGAGAAATCAAGGAATAGATTACATTGACAAATGCACCAAAAACCTTAATAAGATACCTAGGAATAAATCTACCCAAAGGTAAAAGATCTGTATTCTGAAAACTATAAAATACTGATGAAAGAAATTGAAGAGGACAAAAGAAAGAGAAAAACATTCCATGCTCATGGATTGAAAGAATATTGGTTTTTTTTCTTTTAATTTTTTAATGTTTATTTATTTTTGAAAGAGAGACAGAGCGTCAACAGGGGAGAGGCAGAGAGAGAGGGAGACACAGAATGCAAAGCAGGCTCCAGGTTCTGAACTGTCAACTCAGAGCCCGATGCAGGGTTCGAACTCATGAATTGTGAGATCATGACTTGAGTCAAAGTTGGACGCTCAACCAACTGAGCAACCAAAGCACCCCATAAATAACAAATATTGTTAAAATGTCTGTACTTCCCAAAGCAATCTACACATTTAATGCAATCCCTATCAAAATACTACCAGCATTTTTCACAGAGCTAGAACAAACAACCCTAAAATTTGTATGGAACCACAAAAGATCTCAAATAACTAAAACAATCTTGAAAAACAAAAGCAAAGCTGGAGTCATCACAATTCCAGAATCCAAGTTTTATTACAAAGCTGTAGTGATCAAGACAGTATGGTACTGGCACAAAAACAGACACATAGATCAATGCAACAGAATGGAGAACCCAGAAATGGACCCAAAACTATATGGTAAACTCATCTTAGACAAAGCAAGAAAAAATATCAATTGGAAAAAACAATTGGTTTGGGGAAAACTGGACAGCGACATGCACAAGAATGAAATTGGACCACTTTCTTACACCATACACAAAAATGAATTCAAAATGGATGAAAGACCTAAATGTGAAACAGGAAACCATCAAAATCCTAGAGGAGAACACAAGCAGCAACCTCTCTGACATTGCCCATAGCAACTTCTTACTAGATATATCTCCCAAGGCAAGGGAAACAAAAGCAAAAAGAAACTATTGGGATTTCATCAAAATAAAAAGCTTCTGCATAGGAAAAAGAATCAATGAAACCAAAAGGCAACCTATGGAATGAGAGAAGATATTTACAAATGACATATGTGATAAAGGGTTAGTATCCAAAATCTATAATGAACTAATATATTCAACACCCAAAAAACAAGTAATCCAGTTAAAAATTGGGCAGAAGACATGAACAGACATTTTTCCAAAGACATCTAGATGGGTAACACACAGATGAAAAGGTGCTCAACATCACTCATCATCAGGGAAATATAAATCAAAACTACAACGAGGTATCACCTCACACCTGTCAGAATGGCTAAAATCGACAACACAGGAAACAAAAGGTGTTGGCGAGGATGCAAGATAGGTGAACCCTCTTACACTGTTGGTGGGAATGCAAACTGGTGCAGCCACTCTGTAAACAGTATGAAGGTTCCTCAAAAATTTCAAAATAGAACTACCCTATAATCCAGCAAGTGTACTGCCAGAAACTTACCAAAAGGAAAGAAAGAAAGAAAGAAAGAAAGAAAGAAAGAAAGAAAGAAAGAAAGAAAGAAAGAAAGAAAGATTCAAAGGGATACATGCACCCCAATGTTTATAGCAGCATTATCCAACAATAGCCAAATTACGGAAAAGAACGCAAATGTCCAGTGACTGATGAATGGATAAGAAGACGTGATATGCATGTGTGTGTGTGTGTGTATACACATATACAATGGAGTATTACTCAGCCATAAAAAAGATGAAATCTTGCCATTTTCAATGACGTGGATGGAGCTAGAGTATTATCCTAAGCGAAATAAATCAGTCAGAGAAAGACAAATACTATATGGTTTCACTCATAAGTGGAATTTATGAAACAGAACAGATGAACATACAAGACTCTTAACTACAGAGAAAACACTGATGGTTACTGGAGGTGAGGTGGGCAGGAGATGGGCTAGATGTGTGATGGGCATTAAGGAGGGCACTAGTTGGGATGAGCACTGGGTGTTGTATACAAGTGTTGAATCACTAAATTCTGTACCTGAAACTAATATTACATGATATGTTAGCTAACTGGAATTTAAATAAAAACCTGAAGAAGAAAAAGAAGAAAAAAACCAATCCTTTTGAAGTAATGGAAATTCCTTATTTCCAAGAAGTAATTCAATCAAGCGTTTACTTTTAGTAAGCTACCAGCTTAATGCTGGAATAGTCCAGGTCTGCTGGCCTCACAGGATCTGGACAAAAGAATCTGGCAATAATTTAAAAAAATATTTTGCTACATTTTACTTGGGTCCAGGAATCAGTAAAAATTTTCAACAGAAATTTAGTTATTGTATAACAACTGAAAATTCAAAGTACATGATCATTTTACTAATTTCTTACAGGGTTTCAGTCGGAAAATTAAAATACAAGTAGACAAAACAATGACAACATTAAATGATATTTGGAGGAAACATTAAGATTTTTACTAAATGCTGACATATCTTACTGCAATTACAGCAAAAAATATAAATGATGATAGAATATAACACTACTAAAAAACACTTCGTTTTTAGTTGTAGTCAACCAAGCACAGATTTTTAAAGTAGGCATTAACAAAAAAAATCACTAATCATAAATTCTGGTTGTTCACTGATGTCATTTAATAGTCCCAAGCCACAAACCAAACTAACCTGTGAGTATAATTCATAATAAATCCAAATCTAAAAATATAGGGCTTTTAAAACCCAGGTTAGGATTTAAAATATTCTGCTATTACTTAAAATATCCTAAGTTCTGCCCTATGCCATAAACAAACATGGGTCACTGACTTTGTTAAAGACACACAAATCTTGTTTGCTCCAAAATTCTACAATGCAATTCACCAATGCTTTTGCAGTGTAGACTGTTCCCTTAGCATCATATTCCCCATTTCTCTTGTGTCTTGCCACCAGAGCTCAGTGCCCAGAACTGCTTCACAAGCGCTACATCAAACCTTATCATCACAGTGTAGAAACACACAAATTTAGTAAGGGTAAACGTTTAAAATAAATAGGCATGAGGAGAATTCATGGTATCTGGAATGGTATACTTAGCATGGTGAGAACTTTGTATTTGCCTAATGTACTGAAAAAAGTATTCAAGAACGAGTACTCATGCAGGGGCGCCTGGGTGGCTCAGTCAGTTAAGTGTTCGACTCTTAATTTTAGCTCAGGTCATGATCTCACAGTCCTGTGATTGAGCCCCATATCAGGCTCTGCTCTGAGTGTAGAGCCTGCTTGGGATTCTCTCTCTCTTCCTCTTCCTCTCTCTCTCTCTCTCTCTCTCTCTCTCTCTCTCTCTCTCTCTCCCCCTCTCTCTCTCTGCCCCTCTCCTACTCATCCTCTGTCTCTCTCTCTCAAAATAAACATTAAAAAGAAAAAGAAACAAAGACTACCCATGCCTACCCATGCAAAGGAAGGCTAGTCCTAGGAACAGGAGTTCCACTGAGAAAAGGCTTTTAAAATTATGCAGCCATTTGCATCATGAATCAAAATGAATTTCCCATAATCAATGTGATTCTTTTCCACACCTGGACCTAAACCTTCCTCCAGTGTTCTGCAAATTAGCATCGATGAGAGCCAAATATACTGAGAATGCTTCTCACATACCTCCAGAAGATAAAACCATTCATGCAAAGCATGAACTGAATGTGAATATGTTCCAAGGAGCTAAGTTAAGATACTTTAGATACTTTTGAAGCAAATGAAAGATTTATAATTAAATGTCTGTATAGGGATTATCATTTTGGAAGTATCAGTAGCACCTAGAGGATCCCTTGAGTCATGTTACCTAGATCTGTCCTGGAAATGTTATGTTTCAGAAAATACTTTTTTTTATTGCCTGGAGTATGTAAATGAACTTGCACATATGAACTTGACACATGCTGGGGCTTGGGGTGGAGGATATGGAGGGGCTGGGGAAAGGCGAAGCAGGTGGCAGTCTAGTTCTTTCATACCTTGCTCTCAGAGTTAAACCATTCTAAGGTTCTACTCAGTTTCCCCTCCATTTCTTTCAGAGGAAGAAGGAGTACACAGTACAAAGGAAGAGATGATGAGAATGAGGTAGCCTCCGTGCTTTTTAATTTTTTCCCACATATCCTATGGAAAATACTCAAGCTGTCTAAATGCAGTACCAAACACAAGCAAATTCTAAGTTTTTCCAACAGTTCACTGTCAATGTATGTAGCCGTTCATGGTGTTTTAGGGCTGAACCCACAGAACTGAATACACAAGTCACTAGCCAAACCTGACCATCCAATGACAAGTCACAAGCTTCAAATGAATGCTCTGTACACAAGACTGCCAAGAACATTTAAGAAGAGCAACCTGATCTCTACCAGACTCAGAGTTTCTACTGGAGTCTCTCCTGAATATATCACCTGCTGGGGGGGCAGGAATCCAATTTTGTTTAAATTGCAAACTGTGACTATGTATAATGTGCTTTTATGAATGTGTATATCTGCAGAAGAAACATTTATGTCTGAGAAATGGGACTAAAGGTGCTTTTATTTATAGTAACTTTCAAAGGATACAGAAGTAAAGCAAACAGTATAATGAATCTCTTTGTACCCAAAATTTATCATGGCCAATACAGTTTCAACTAGATCCCACTTCTTTTCTCATTTAAAATCATTTTGAAGCAAACTTCATCATTTATCATTTTCCTACAAATGCTTTTCATTAATTTTTTCTTGTAAATATTTCCCAAAGTTTTTAACATAACAATTTCTTTCTTTTATATTAGCGGGAAAAAAAAAAAACAGTAAATGCTATCAAAAAAATACGGAATCCAAGGCAGTACCAAGAGACCATTAACAACTAAATAGAAATTGTAAACCAATATTAATAAGAAATATAGTGCATGATTATAATACTTACTGACTTGGCATTAGAGATCTCTTACTAACACTGCTTGTTTCAATTATCTTTCTGTTTTCAACTTGGGAGAATGGACAGGCCTTCCTCTGACAGTAAACAACACATGAAATAAGGATTAAAATACTGATTTCTTCCTCAATACCTGGCTGTTTAGTTTCCTTCTGTCTTCTCGGTTTTCCCTGTTTTGTATCACCATTAGCATCGTTAGCACGTCCTTGTGCAATCCAAAAAGAATTCAAATGTTGAAGGAGTTATGATCTAACGTATTTACGTATTTAAAGACTAATGAAAATTATGCGCAATTCACAGTGTAGCTTCAAAATATGTATTTTGTTAAAAAGTGCTTTTTGTTAATTGAAATATACATTATTTTTTAAAGGTTATAATGCCGTGACCCTTTTTTTAATGCTTATTTATTTGAAAGAGACAGAGAACAAGTGGAAGAGGGACAAAAAAGAGGGAGAGAGAGAATCCCAAGCAGCCTCTGCACTGCCAGCACAGAGCCTGACACGGGCTTTGATCTCACAAACTGTGAGATCATGACCTGAGCCAAAATCAAGAGTTCGATGCTTGACCAACTGAGCCACCCAAGCACCCCAGTGCCATGACCCTTTTCATAATCATGTTAAATTTGTGATCTTAGGGGCACCCGGGTGGTTCAGTCAGTTAAGCATCCAACTCTTGATTTCAGTTATGTCATGATTCATAGGTTTGAGCCCCATGTCAGGGTCTGTGCTGACATTACGGAGCCTGCTTGGGATTCTCTCAGCCTCTCTCTCTCTACCCCTCTCCCACTCATGCATGCTCACTCTCTCTCCCAAAATAAACTTAATTTTTTTTTTTTTAATTTCAGGTCTTAAGCCGAAAGTAAAATGAGCTTTTACTTAAAACTACTATGTAAATCCATTATCAGCCACCTGTCGGAAAACGAAAGGTGATTTGTAGTAAGTAGGGTCCCAAAGAGGCCCATCATTCCAAATGCACCTTTGAAGACATGTGTTTTCACTGTATTCGATGGTATTCTTCCAGCTTGGGCCAACCTGTGTTAAGGGTCAAGAATGGAATATAGTAAACTGAGGTTCTTTTAAGATTGAAGGACCATGGGGAACCTGGGTGGCTCAGTCAGTTAAGCGTCCCGACTCTTGGTTTCAGCTCAGGTCATGATCTCACAGTTTGTGAGTTCGAGCTCCACATCAGGCTTCATGCTGACAATGCAGAGCCTGCTTGGGATTCTCTTTCTCCCTGTCCTCTGCCCCTCCCCAACTCGCTGGCTCATGTGCCCTCTCTCAAAAGTAAATAAACTTAAAAAATAAAATTAAACTAAAAAGTGAAGGACCAAGTGGGATACATTAATAAAAATGAACATATTTTCTCCAAAACTTTGAGAGCTAACAACAAAAATCTGATCCCTAGTTTAATGCAATCAGTGTAATACAAACCACATACCCTTCTCCATAAGCAGCACTCCTTACCTGAAGAAAGGCTTGAGATGGGGCATCAGAAGACCTGACGTGGGTGTGGTACCTCCCATTTAAATTCGTTTTCATCGGGTAGTTCCACTGTTCACAGTTTCAAAGAGGAATGAACTTCATAAAATAACCAAAGATGCTTTCTAATCTAATCCTGACTTCAATTAAATACTCACTGAAATCCTACTATCTGCCATTTTAGAATTGTATCTTCTTCAGGCACTTGGGTGGCTCAGTAGGTTTAGCGTCTGACTGGCTCCGGTCACGACCTCACAATTTGTGTGTTTGTGCCCCACGTTGGGCTCACTGCTTTCAGTGCATAGCCAACTTCAGATTCTCTGTCCCCTATCTCTCTGCCCCTCCCCCGCTCTCCTCCACGCATGCCCATGCTCTCTCTCTCTCCCAAAAATAAATAAAACATTAAAAAAAAAGAATTTAGAATCGCATCCTCTTGCCTTCTTTTTCAATCTAACTGAAACTATCAAAAAGTGACACTGCTAGGATTCCTAATTAAAACCAAAAGGAACCATTGATGAAATGTATGAATAACCCTCTCTGGAAAGACCTGTCTTGTCACTCGTCTTCTGGATTATGAAAATACAGCTGTGTCCCAGCCATGCTCCCTGTTGAATCAAACCATGAAACGTGGGTCTCACTTGCAAAGCTGCTTTTACATCTGGTTGCTGTCAGGCCCGGTTACTGATCATCATTCTGAGGTGATTCCATCGATCGGCTACCAGGCACGCACGACAGGCAGAGGTCAGCTACCATCACCACACATCAGCCAGGGACAATACAAGCAGCACATGTCCACAACATGGCCGTCGAGTAAAGGGCATTCAGCTACTGACCCCAGACCACCTTTATTATCAAAACCTGAATTCACATCACATAAAATAATTAAGAAGATCAGTCCTTACAGCTGGTATGCAAAACGACAGAGAAGCCAGAACAGTGGGCTATAGAAACACCTGTTTTATTTCAAGCCAAACAAATTCTTAGGTGGCACCATGTACAAGAGAGAATGTATTATTTATTGAACACTCATACTACAAGAAAGCAAGAGGGCAAAATGATGTCTTAAATGAAATAACAAATCAATAAAAATTCACTCCATCCTACTTCAATAAGAATCTCAGAGGATTGTTGCCTGATTCTGTAATAAAAAAGGTATATTGCTTTGTGCTAGCACAGCAATAAATAGTTTATCTCTATACTTCTTGCTATTTCGGTGGAAGGCAAAGGATTCTTAACATTTAAAAATGAAAATGATTCATGTGACGTCTCAGTTGCCAATGCAAATAATATAGCCACATTTCAGTTCATACACCTCCGTATTTTAATATTAATGTAAAATGGACATTAGTCCGATCTTGCTATGCCTTTGCAAATCTCATGATGCTTCAAGATAAAGTCTGATTTTTAAAAACCCTATATTTAAACAATCTTACAATCACATAAAACTTCTAGCATGGCTTAACAAACAGACATAAAAGTAAAACATTCAAAATAATATAGAGGTTGCCTGCACATAGTAATTTTTTTTTTAATAAAGTGCTGTCTTTGGTCAGAAAAATTCACAACCTACAAGTTTATTTCTGCTAAAGATGAGTACTTACAGACCTCTAGAGGCAAACTTTACTATAAAGAACAATGCTTTTAAGCTGGGAGTTGGGTAGCCTTTCCCCAAGAATGTATGGGTCTGCTGACAAGAATTTTAGTATTTCAGGGATATCAAATGTTCTAATCTCAGATTAGACTTCACATATCACATCAGGTACAATGACAATTCATCTGCCCTGAAAACCAACACCAGAAAGAACAATACTGCCTACATTCACGCATGATGTCTTTTTCCTCCAGGGTGAACAAATGTATTTCTTCATGCATAGTATTCTCAAAAACCTCACATATTTCTATTGTGCTCCAGCATTAGCATTTTTAATTTTACTTTATTTATACTTAAAAAACCACTAACACAGAATACATATCAGACATTGTACTAAGAGCTTTACTGACCCTTTACCTTTATAATAACCCTATAACATAGATGATATTATCATCCCTATTTCACAGATGAGGAAATTGAGATATAGAGTCTAGTATTCTCCCAAGGTCATATGGCTGTTATGCGGCAAAGCTGAGATTAGAACCTAGGAATCTGACTCCACAAAAGATAATTCTATGACTTTCTACTAATTATGAATATTGATGAGGTGCAGCCACTTCGTGCATCTTTTCAGAAAGCTTAGACTGAGAAAATGATTCTAAAATTCCCCTGAGGGTTAAATATATACAAATAGTAACAAAACTTCAGGAGAAAAAAAGGTAATGCTTTTCCCTACCAGGTGCTTAAAATACATGAGCATTTAATATACAAAGATGATCATTCAATTCAAATAAGCGAGAAGAAACAACCCGATAAATGGTATAGGAGTGACTGGCTAGTCCTCAACCTGGGAAAACAATTTAAGATGTCTGGAATATTTATATCTGTCATTTTAGTATATTAAAATACATTGATTAAAACATGATATTCTCATACTCTATATTCTAGATTCTGCCAAAGCAGACAATCATACCTCTAAAAAAGTTTTACCATCAGAAACACAAAACACAGGTAAGATTTAGACACTATCTGCTTTATACACCCAAAACAATTTCTTTTAAATAATCACTGGAGCACCTGGGTGGCTCAGTCGGTTAAGCCTCCAACTCTTGGTTTTGGCTCAGGTCATGATCTCACAGTTTGTGGGTCCAAGCCCCACTTCGGGCTCTGCACTGATAGCAGGGAGCCTGCCTGGAATTCTCTCTCCCTCTCTATCTGCTCCTCCCCTGCTCATGTGCATGCTCTCTAAATAAACAAACAAACAGACTTTAAAATAGCCATTAATTTCCTAAGTACTCTGGTTGAGATGTCTAGTGTTACTCACATCTAATTCTCCACTCTTTCCAGGTACATATAGTTTGCTGGGTTAAGTGCCTGCTTCCAGCCAATGAGACAGAAAAACTCAATCACAGTGCTATGACGGAAAATGTAATATATCCCAGATGGTGCGGGTAACTAGCAGTAGGGCTCCATCAGCTTGGGTCATGGAATGGCTGTGTGAAACACAGCACACTGCCACCTTCAGATAAAGTGCAGCAAGAGAAAAAAAATACACTTTTTATTTTCATTGATCTACAGACTTACAGGTTTGGTTATTTATTCCTACTGCATAGGCTAATCCATCCTAATTAGTATAAATGCTAACATGGCAAAATAATGTACTCACAGGGCTAGATAAAAGAATGATAGGTCATTTATAAAGCCACAGTGGAATTCAAATGAACATTAGAGAAAGTAAGTAATAAATGCTGTAAAATTCAAATCAACAGCTATCAAATTTGACAGGCTTTCCAAAAATGTAAAGGAAAATTACAAAAGTTGACTACAACAAAGAGTTAATGATAAAATTAAAGATAATTGATTTTTAACATATAGATGAGACTCATTATGGTCTTGATGAAGAGACTAAGACAAATAGAACAAATATAATTACCTAACACATTGTTAAACAAAGCTAAATAATGACCTGCAGGGTCAGTTGAAATGACTCAGCACATACACGTCAATAATAAAAGACAGAACAATGGGGCTGAGTTGGATAAAAGAATCATTCCAATAAAGATACATTCAAAGATGGGGCGCCTGGGTGGCACAGTCGGTTAAGCGTCCGACTTCAGCCAGGTCACGATCTCGCGGTCCGGGAGTTCGAGCCCCGCGTCAGGCTCTGGGCGGATGGCTCAGAGCCTGGAGCCTGTTTCCGATTCTGTGTCTCCCTCTCTCTCTGCCCCTACCCCGTTCATGCTCTGTCTCTCTCTGTCCCAAAAATAAATAAACGTTGAAAAAAAAATTAAAAAAAAAAAAAGATACATTCAAAGAAAAAATAAGAGCAATCTGGCCACAGACACTGGCTCTGAGATAATACATTCAACAGATAAGAAATAAATAAGAAGGATAGCAAGTACGGCCTTGCGGCTCAAAACTTTAAACACTCAGCCAAACGGTATTCATAATGCAAGTTTTTCTAAAAATGAAAATATTCATAGGATTTATAGGAAAGGAAGAGTTTAATTGCTTTCTTTTTATGTATTTTTTGTCAAAAACTTTAAAGACCATAAACTCAGTGGTATCCCAGGTACCTTATAAAAACCTGAACAAAAAAAGAGATCCTCGAAAGAAAAATGATTGCAAAACTTGAGAACCTAAGATTCGAAGGGTTTGAATACTAAATCAGAGCATGGAAGAGCTTGTGTATGTAGGACACAACATTTATGCTCAACTTAGAAAATTGAAAGAATTATCATACATTTTCTTCATAACGTTTTTTTGATGCCACAGTAAAATTTTTCACAGCTGACAAGAAATTTCAAGATCGCCATCAGCAGCATGAAACACCTGAGTGAGATGAGTCTGATTGGCTTGGATTTATTGATAGAGACCTGATTTTATTTCAGAAAGTTCTCTCCATTGCAGTAATGAGAAAATAATTACTATGCAAAAGCCTTTATCAACAAATACTTCATTCAACAAGTACTTCCACCAAGGTCCTCTGTATATAACTGGTATGTAACAAATAATTATGCATGCAATAATTTTCTGATAGCTTCTTTACACATTAATGGGAATAGAAATAATTTCCAGCATATCTCACCTCCCAGGTCTGGAGTATAAGTTTGTTCTAACTTTACATAATGTTTATCCTTGCCAGAATCCACACTCATATTCTATATTATAGACATTTTAATTGGTCAAAACCTTTACTAAATCAATCAATCAGGTATCTTAACAAGACACAGAAAGAATACAAGATAAGGCATTCCCAAGCGCCTAATAATGAAGGCAATAAGGACAGATCAAAAACAAAGACACAAGAAAATATAAGCAAAACCCCAACACAATTCAAAACTGACATAGCTATGGGGCAATACACAAGTGCCAAAGAGAAAGTTAATAATTGTTTTTTCAGTGACAGAAAACAGAAGGGCTTCAAGGAAGGTTTGAAAAGATATGTATGAATATTTTTTTAATGTTTGTAAATTTTAGCAATACTGACATAAAACTGGAAACTTAAGAACAAAAAAGATACATAATGCAAAATATGTCATTTGGCCCATTCATGTTTATCTTCAAGTCCTAAAGATACCACTGGGCTGGGAAGGATCCATAGGCATCACTCAATTTATGGCCATTACAGTGGCCGGCACCAACAGCTACACAGTTTTCCCTATCAGACACCTGTGCATTAATCCTGCAAGGCTTCCTCTTCCCAAATTACTATATCCACTTAATCACAAAGGCTTGCTGAGTCAGTCTCTTAAATTCCTCTTCAGCCTAACTTCTTTATGGCTCTGCTGCCTCAGACTGACCTTAAGCCCCCTTCGTTCCTCACAGGGATCCCTAAGAACTTTCCAAATGGTTTACCTAACCCTTCTGAAATCCACTATTCACAGAGAGTCACCTTTGAAAGCAGATTCCAGGGGCACCTGGGTGGCTCAGTCGATTGAGTGGCTGACTTGGGCTCAGGTCATGATCTCGTGGTGCAGGAGTTCAAGCCCTGTGTCAGGCTCTGTGCTGACAGCTTGGGGCCTGGAGCCTGCTTTGGATTCTCTTTCTTTCTTTCTTTCTTTCTTTCTTTCTTTCTTTCTTTCTTTCT